>NC_030854.1:13772834-13790669 GCF_000208745.1 Theobroma cacao | reverse complement strand
ATACTCCACAAGGTAATTTATTTCAATGTAGCCGTTAGAATCTACTTAATTAAAACAAATCTTTTACTTTTGGAGTTACTACCGTAGTCATTCTCAACGACTTGACTCCTTTTTGAGTCTATACCACAATTAGCAAAGTAAATTTTCTATCACAGATGCATGATCGGGATACTGACCGCAACGTATCTATATTATCTATGTGATATGCCACAGTTATCCCTTAGGGCATATTTGACTACTAATATTCACATATCTTTACCATGATAATTTCTCGAATAAATTAAAACTTGTGGGAGAAAACATACTTTACAATTTATATCTCCCTCTATAAGCATCTTCAAAAATCCTCATGTCCTATGTCTCACCTTAGGACAGTCTTCCCATATGGTTCAATAGATCACAACTTCATCACTCGCCTAATGATTCATTATTTATAGTATCCCACTATTCTCATAGTCGTAACCGATTATATTTCTCATCTTAAAATTTTATGATATCACCTTCTAATTCCCTCTATACTCAAATTTATAATCCTTGACTAAACCCCGTTAACTGGTGATCAATTCATAGTACTACAAGATTTAATCGTTATTAAATCTAATAATTGCTGGAACCATTAATGGCTTCCTATTTCAACCTTCAGTACTTATTTAAAATAATCGATCTTGCCACTAAGATAATTATTCATCCTCAATACTTATATTACTAATCTACCTTTGTCATACTAAAAGATTTTTATACTCTTCTATCATTTAAACAACTACTCCATCATCCGTTTATATTATACAAGACAAAAGTCAACTCTTAAGCCTTTTATACAAGGGATTATTATCCTTCTTATACTACATCTACCTAGGATTACAGTATTACAAGCTTCAACAAGGCACTAAACATCTTTAAGATCATTATCATCTTGATCCTTTTTCGAGTCTATTTCAAGTTTTCCCTTTTTCTTCTCTTGCCATTTACTTACATTGCTCCCACAGTCTGGGGGAGAATGTCTAACGACCGATGCCAATGCTTTCTCGCTATAATATTCTTCTTCTGCTATCCTCATTTTCTTCCTCCCTTTGGCATATTCTTCAATTTCTGTTAAGAGAAAGTTTCTCATGCCTTGATTTACATCATTACTATCAACACTCTCATCAGTCTCACTATTATTAGGACTTTTCCTTATTTTAACTTTCGCTCCCAAATCTGATGGAGCCCAATTAGTAGGTACTCTAAATGGATCTCCTTCTGGATTATTAAGTTTAGGACACCATCGACTTTCAACAGTGAAATCTGTTGGTCCCTCACTAACACTCTGTGAAATATCAAAATCACTGTCCCCCCTAGACATGTTAAGCGTAATCCAACACTCTTCAAAACCTATATGAAATCAAACGACAATCACTTAATCTCTTATACACCTTGAAAACAAACAGGTCTTCATATGCAGACTCATGCATTCTATTTGACTTAACTTAACTCGGGCCATGCAGTGTCTGTGCAGATTTCTTCAAATAATTTTAAAACCAAATATTCTGATTTTTAAACCCAAAATCATGCTCTGATACCACTTGAATTGTCACGATCCAGAACTCTCATCAAGCCCGTGACAACTGCCGCGAAGCCTCAACAGACATTCTTCACCCCGAATACCGATCAAGACCTCGCAAGGCTCTCGTATCAGCTTTCGCACTTCCCCAGTGAGCAATAGTTATCAAATATCGTAATTCAAAGGATTACGAGTCATTTTCAAATCAGAACATAACATATTGTTTTCTGGCTCATAGGGGCATTTTCGTCATTTTTCATCGAAAATCTCAAAACTTGCTAAAAATTTAGTAGGTAAGTAGAAAATATATATTTAGTGATTTAAAAAAAAATTAAGTATCTAAAACATTCATTTGAAGTGAAAATTTGACCATTTGAATATAATAAAAATATTTCATAAAATAAACTATTTTCTTGTAAAATAATTTTTTATAAAGTTATCGGTAAATAATTCTTATAGCGTGAAAGTTAATTATATTCATATATACTATAAAGCAAATAACCAAAGCATAAAATTACTTTTACAGTGACACGTGGGTCCACATCTAACCAAAATGTATCGAAAGCTGAAAACCTACAGCTTTTGCTGATTCAAGTCCAAATGAAGGTCTTTGTCAAAGTCAGCTAACTATGGAATTCTCCGAGCCTGAAATGTGAGGAAATGAGAGTGGTGAGATTATAAAAACCCAGTGAGTAAACGACACCATCTAAACTATCTAAAGGTGAGTAAATAGAGACGAATTAAAATAAGTCATCATATTGTAATTTCACTACCTTTCAACTCATTTCAACCAGATAAACAACTAGGCTTATGATTTTCTGAAAAGCTTGGCTCGTACCAAAAATCATTCTCATGCTCAGTTATCAAGGATACCTTGATCGATGGTTTTCCCAACCGAGTCCGCCAAGGCTGTTAAATGTCTTTACATCCTAAATTTTAGCCATGCCTTGGCATTGGCTGAGTCTCACTCTCACGGGGTGGTCCACGGGAAGTGCACTCAAATCTTTACCTCAAGAGATACTTCATCCAACATCTCCCCCCAGAGGTAAATATATAATTGGGTTACCGTGCCCCTCTCATAGGCGGTCCACGGAAACCCCCACCACTGCAGTGACTATGGATTATTTTATTTACCACCTGATTTATAAAATCTTTTTCTGCATGACATGGCAATTTATCACAACCTAGCCTCTCAAGGCTGAATACACAGTATAAATAATTTTAACACAAAAAATGAGTTTAGCCATTCATGCTCATATATTGTCATAAGCCATTCAATTTAAAACCATAAATTTACAATACAAGCAAGCAGTCTCTAATTACTCTATTTTCAAAACTAGTATTCAATTTTTCAAAAAATTTATAAAATTATTTTATAAAATCATAATTTTTCCTAAAACATAGCAATTTACCATTTAAATTCATTTTCCATAAAATCACACAATTGTATAAAACTACTCTAGATAATTAAGACGATAATAAGTTTACTCACAGTTCTAGAAGTCGATGTACTCCTAATCCTAGTCTCCAAGCACAATCTCTATACTTTTACCAATGTAATTTACCCACCACCTATCCACAATGTACAATACATAATTCACCACATCAATGCTTGACCATTATAAAATCAATTCAGGCTTGGTGTATATGCATGATATGATATGCAACTTATCCGACTACAGTTTAAATGCGATGCTGATCTAATTCGCCCTATTACCGGATTAAATGACAATTGTGTTCGATTTGGATCCAAATTGCTCCATTTCATTTCTAATATTTCAATTCACTAAATACAATTCCAATAATCTAAAATTCAGCCTAACAACCCTCACAATTCTTGAAAATTTTGGCCATTGTGGTGCACTATCACTAAAAATTTTCCCATTCCATTTTCTCACCATAAATCATCATTTCATCAAAATTTTAACCAATTCACTTGATCACAAAATCAATTCATTACTTCTACACTTCACATAAGGTTCGGCCATTGAAGGTTCATGGGGAAAATGAATTCTTTTCTTGTTGTTTTGTTTCTAAACATGTTTAATTAACTAAAAAAACTAACATAACTTTGAATCAAATTACTCTAACATCATTCTCTCTCCATACCCATTCCAACCAGCCATGAATTCATCATGAAAACATGTAATTTAATAATGGAAAACGAGGAGAAATGCATGGGAAAGGTAGATCAGAAGTCAAAATCAAGAAATTTTACCTTTTGTCACTTGTTTCCTTGAATTTTCACCAATTTTCCCTTGAATTTCTCCACCTAGGGTTTTTGTTTTTCTTTTCTCCCTTTGTTCTTCTTTGCTGTTGGTTTGGCTGGCCATATGAAAGAAATGGGCTGATTTTTATACCTTTTTTATAAAGAAACAATAAAATAATAAAGCATGACACATGGCATTTCCTTATTGGTTCAAATTTTAAATATTTGACTTTTAATTCTTTAATTCTCTACCACACATTTCTCATTTTTATTCATTTCTATGATGAATAAAATCCCTTGGTCTTGACAAGTGTTGGGGTGAAAATTTACCGATTTGCCATTAGGGTTGCAAAATTACCATTTCGTCCCTATACTCCAAATTATACCAGAATTAAAATTTTTCACTTCTAAACCTCAAATCATACTCCAATACTCAAATCATACTCTAATAAGTCAAATGGGGCCAAAAAATCTTTTCTAAAATTTTCATTTTGTCCCTAGGTGGCAAATGACCATTTTACCCCTAAATAGTGAAAATTTCGATTTGACTCCAAATTGATCCTCAAACTCCGAATTACCATTTGGAGTCATCCCTGGACTGTGAAACTCTTAATTTCACCTTAAAATCCCTATTTTAATTAGTTTGAGGTATAAATGGACTTACTTGTACTTCTAAGCACAATACTGACTTTTAAATATTCTTCCGGGGTTGTTCAAATATACAATCACTCTATCAGTCTCATGTGTAACATGGTAGATAATTTAGGGCTAGGCTTGACATTGTTGGAGTAGGATCTTTGTGGATTAATGTGATTGTGTAAAACATGGATTTCAAAAAATTTCTTTTATAAAGGAAACAACCAATCCAAATACACAAGCAGAAACACACATCATTTTTATTGCAAGTAACATAATCACATCCTAAAAAAAAATAATAATCTATTAAGTAAGAAAAAACATACTTTTTATTTTGAGATTCTTATTTTTGGATACCACCACACCAATGAATGACTTCTTGACCAAACAAGTTTACCACTTATTCTTCAAGAATGCTTTCAACTTGATCCTTGAGTGGACAAGGTGTGGAATGCTACATTACAAGATGGCAACCTATTATGTGTCTCTTTTCTTCCAAAATATTAATAGCTATTTCCTTTCAAAAAAATTCAGCTAAGAATAAGACAAAGGAAGAAGATACAGTAAAGTTTGGAGGAGGAGAAGAGAAGTGACAGTTGAAACTTTTTTCAATAAAAAGTATATCCATTTCTTTTCTTCCAATCTATTCTCTTTTAATTAAAACTCTTGCCTCAAATGTTTAATCAATATCAAATACCTTTGAATCAATCTTGACCATCCATTTAGAGTAATGGAAGCATCAAACATGATCCATAATTATCAAAATTAAAATTAAAGAATAAATAATTTAATTCTTTAATTATCATTTAAAGTTCTTGATAAAATAAAACTCCTTGTTAAATAATAACTCCTATTTTATTATTATCCTTCTGTATTTTAAAAAAATTATAACTCCTTTTATAAACATGGATGTCTAGATTCATTTTGGAATAATCCTCCTAGCATTATCTTAATTTAAGACGACTCTTGTTTTTAATTCAGATAAAAATATTTTATCTTGTCTAAATTTAAACAAAATATTTCCTTATCTAGATTAAAACAAAAAATATTTTTCTTATCTTAAATTAAGACAAACATATTTTTTTGTCTAAATTAAGACCAAACATGTTTTCTTGTCTAAATTAAGACAAACAAGTTAAAGCTGCCATTTTTGTACACAATTTAATCAATTAAATTAAAACATGCGTTTCAAGTTAAACAAATTGAATTCTACGAAGCTAAGTGGGAAACTTATTTGGACAAAGATATTCCAAGCTCCAATAAACTTATAATTATTCTTAATCTCATTAAAATAATTCAAGCTTATTAACATGAAATCACTCCACCATAGATATATGGTTGCACTCTTAGATTAACTATAATTACAAGAAACAATTCAATACTTGATATTAATTACTAGTTGTCCAATTGCAAACCTTATATTGTGAACCCTCATAAACATCCAATGACAAAAGGTGAATTACTGTTTTACCTATTATGTCAAATTTTGTCCCCTAGNAAGAAACAATTCAATACTTGATATTAATTACTAGTTGTCCAATTGCAAATCTTTTATTGTTAACCCTCATAAACATCCAATGACAAAAGGTGAAATTACCGTTTTACCTTTAACATCAATTTTGTCCCCTAGTCTTAAATTTCATCAAATTAGTGATTCAATACTTTAGATCTAATCTTTTAAGTATTTAGATGTGATGAGTAGCTAATTCATCAATCCACTAGGCCCAAATTAATCACCAATCTTCCTGAAATTACTAGAAGTGATGTTAATGTTATGAACTTTATTATTTGGATATAAGTTCCTAGATGTTCATCTCGATTATAATCCCAAAATACAGAGTCTAGATCAATGCTTTATGATAGTCATGCTCATGGTAAATCAAAGATTATAAAGAGATTAAACACGAGTCCACTATCCATCAGGATTTTGGTTCTACTATAAGTAAATGCATAATTGTGAGGTCAAGATTTAAGTAATAGTTAAACTTAAATTTAATTCTCACATCATTCCAGTTCATGTTATAGTGTCATTACTCGAAGTCAACCATTTCGATGATTTCAGACTCATCATTCCTTTGAAGTGAATCACATCATTTCGTTGGAAATAATCTGGACACTACAACCTTAACACAATAAAGTGACCAGCTTTATTATATGGCTGTGAACAATTTTTAGATTCAATTAAAATACATGTCTCCTATGTATGACTCTTCATACAAATGTATTTTAATATCTCTATAGAATCATGGTACCATAATAACTAGATAATGAATGTTTACTTAAAACAAACTCTTCGTTTTATTATCAAAATGTACTTTCATTACAAATTTAATGAAATTAAGCATGAGAATATACTTGCTTTCCTAGGCACCATATTCCAAGACCTTCTAAGTGACCATCAAAACTCTTTTGTGTTAGAGTCTTTGTGAATGGATTGGCGAGGTTCTGCTCTATTGGAATTTTCTTCACAATTACTTCGCCATGTTGTATGATCTCTTGAATGAGATGATATTTCCTTTTAATATGTGTTGCTGCTTTATGATTCTGCTGCTCTTTTGAGTTAGCTACTACTCCACTGTTATCATAATAGACTATAATAGGCTTGTCCGTAACTGGAATTACTTCAAAGTCCACAAGGAACTTACAGACATATACAACTTTTTTTTCTGTTTCACAAGTTACAACATACTTTACCTCTAGAGTAGAGTTTGCAATACAAGATTGCTTTACTCTCCTCCAAACTATGGCTCCTCTTCCAATGGTAAATACAGATCCTGATGTCGATTTCTTAGAATCAACATCAGACTGAAAATCTAAATCAGTGTACCTTGTTGCTACTAGGTCACTTTTAAAATAAACGAGCATGTAATTCTTCATTTTACGATGAAATTTAAAAATGCACTTTACTACAGTCTAGTGCTCCATGCTTGGGTTTGACTGAAATCTACTAACCAATCCAACTGCATAATAGATATCTGGCCTAGTGCACAGTATAACATACATGAGACTTCTAACAGCAAATGCGTATGGAATTCGTCTCATGTTTTTAAGTTCCTATGGAGTTTTCGGTGACATCTCCTTAGAAAGTTTGATTCCATGTCTAGAGGGCATCAAACCCTTCTTAGAATCTTGCATAGCAAAATTGGCCAAAATCTTGTCTATGTAGGATGCTTGAGATAATGCTACTGATTGTTCTTACAATTCTTTATAAGTTTGATCCCCAGAACATAGCTAGCTTCTCCCAAATCCTTCATATTGAATTGTTGGTACAACCAACCTTTAATTGTTAAGTAGAATGTCATCAGCATAATGGACTAAGAAAACAACCTTTTTATCCTCTATCTTTTTATAGACACAAGGTTCGTTAACATTTTGTTTGAAACCGTATGATTTGATAGTAGTATCAAATCTTATGTTCCAAGACCTAGATGCTTGCTTATGTCCATAAATGGACCTATGCAATTCACAGACCTTATGCTCATGGCCTTTTTAAATGAAACCTTCAAGTTAAGCCATATAAATGTGCTCTTCAAGATCCCTATTTAAAAATGCAATCTTGACATCCATTTACCATATCTCATAATCAAGATGTGTTGTCAAGCCCGACTCTACAATATGTTTATTATGCCATTCTTACATAGCAATGCATGTTTGCTTACTTGGGTACCTCGAAAATCGATAAAAGACGGTATTGTACCAAATGGTACAATTAAGCTAAATTAAGCCTCGAATAGGCCAAATAGAGATTTTAAGATGAAATTGAGAATTTTAAAACCCCAGAATGACTTAAAATGGTGATTCAGAGTTCGAGGATCAATTGAGAGTCAAATTGGAATTTACATGACCTAGGGGCAAAACGGTCATTTTTTCACCCGAGGTTAAAAATTGGAATGCTGGAAGGAGTTTTTTTGATCAAGATTGACTATTTAGAACATACTTTGAGTTTGAGAAGTGAAAAATTTTAATTCTGACATTTTTTCGAGCATAGGGGGAAAATAGTCATTTTGCCACCCCAAGGGCAAAATTGTAATTTTACACCACCCAACACTTGTCCAGCACATGGATTTTACTCAATATTATCATGGATAATTGAGGAAATTTAAGTGGTGGAGAGAGATTACTTAATGGCTGAGTATGACACATGGACCAATGGAATGGTGACATGTGTCAAATTTATATCTATTTAATTTTTTGGCTTAAAAATTAGCATAAAATTAGCCCATTTCTCTTCATATGGTCGGCCAAAGCAAGAACAAAGGAAGAAAAGAAGAACACAAACCCTAGGTGGAAAAATTCAAGGGAAAAGTGTGAAAATTCAACTAATCAAGTAATCAAAGATAAAATTTCTTGATTTTGACTTGTGATCTACCTTTCTCATGCATTATTTTGTATTTTTCATGGTTCAATCACAAGATGTCATGAAAGATTCATGGTTGATCTAATTTAGAGAGAGAAGATTTAATGATTTATTTGGTTAGATTTTGAGATATTTTAGTATTTATAGTTGATTTATCATGTATGAAAGGAAAACAAGTAAGAAAAATCACATGTTCTTCATGGATTCTTCATTGGCCGAATTTTCCATGTAGAGTGCAGATGATGATTTTGATTTTATTTCAAGTGAATTGGTTAGGAAATGATGAATTATGGTGAGAAAATCAAGTAGGAAAAATCATAGTATTGATGCACCCACCATGGCCGAATTTTCCAAGAGAAAATGTGAAGATGATTTTGCTAGATTTTATGTTATTTGACTTGTGTTTGATGATTTGGAGTATTGGGAAAAAAATGGAATTATTTGGAGTTAAATTAGACATATTGGCCAATTAATCGAGAGATAAATCGAATTAGGCCAATACCGTTTTATTTAGGTACACAATTGAATTTGTGTAGAATATCATGTTTAGACGATAATCCGAACAATTTGCATTCCATTTCATGCATTAGTAAAGAGCCTGAAATAGATTTATAATGGTATGACACAGTATATTGAATTATGTGTCGTGTATTGTATATAGGTGGTGAGCCCTTTAACAAAAGTAAAGACGTTGTGTCAGAGGACTGAGAATAGGAGTATTTCAAACTCCTGATACTGTGAATAACCTTATCATCATCTTAATTATCTAAAGTATGTTTTATTCAATTTTGTGAATTTTATGGAAAATGAATTAAATGATTAATTTTTAGGTTTTATAAACAAAATGTGTTTAAATGAAATGATTTCATAAAATTGTTTTAAAATTGAATGATGGTTTGAAAATAGTGTAATTGGAGACTGTTTTTATGTGTTGTAAATTCATGATTCTAATTGATTGGCTTATGGCAATATTGGCATGAACGGGTAATTTGATAAATGTGTTGGAAACATATAAATTGTTGATATTCCTTGAAAGGCTGTAAAATAAAATAAAATAATTACCATGTCATGCTATTGCAAATTTTATTGTATGGTGAGTTTAATTTGCTGTAGTGGGCGGGTTTTCTGTGGACCAGCCTATTAGAGGGGCACAGAATCCCATTATATTTTACTTCGGTTGGAGAGGCGAGTAGGGTAACTCCCGAGGTATAACTTTAGAGTTTCACTCCACGCAAAACCACCACGTGATGGTGAACTCAGCCAACGCCAAGGAACGGCTATGTTTTCAAAATAAAAACATGATTTATGCGTACATAACTTTTTAACAGCCTTGGCAGACTCGGTTGGGATAGCCCTCAATCAAGGTATCCCTAATAACTGGGATGAGAATGATTTTGGCACGAGTCAAAGTTTTAAGAAATTCATAAGCCATGTTGATTACTCGATTTATATGAATTGATTTTATTTGGTTGAAACAAGTTGAAAGGTGATGAATTACAGTATGTTAAACTATTTTATCTGTCTCCATTTACTTGACTTTAGATATTTTAGATGGTATTTGTTTACTCACTGGGATTATATAATCTCACCACCCTCCTTTTCACCCATTTCAGACTCAGAATAGGTTGTAGATAGCTGCTTTTATCGAGGCTACCACTGGATTTACATCCTCCAAACTATAGGTTCACAGTCTTCCTTACTTTTAGTTATTAGGGGGCCCACTGGTTATTATAAATTAAATTAAATACTCTGGCTTACTGTATTACAGTATGTATGAATTTATTTTGCTTTTACGCAGCTACAAAAATTTATTTACGTATAACTCTAAAAATATTATTTTATAAGAAAATAGAATATTTTATTGAATATTTCTTTTTTTTTATTTATATCCAAATAATCATAATTTCATTTTAAATAAAGGTTTTAGATGTTTAAAGTTATTTTTGATTATGAATTATGTGTTTTGTACTCGCATACTACATTTTTAGAGGATTTCGAAATTTTTGAGGAAAAATGACCAAAATGCCCTTGTGAGAAAAAATTTGTTTTTCTATTGTTTTCATTTGGAAATAGTTTATAATCTCTCAAAACATAATTTTAGTGACTAATACTCACAAGGGAAGCGAGAAAAACTGATGTTAAGCCTTGCGAGGTTTCGATTGACATTCCGGGTAATGAATGTCTATCAGGACGTCGTGGCAGTTGTCACTGGCTCGATGGGAGTTTCGGGTCGTGACAATTAGATTGGTATCAGAGCTTTTGGTTTTAAAGATTAGATCTTTTGGGTTTAAATTTTTTTTAAAGTTGTTTTAAAATTTACAATGTCAGTATGGCCTAAGTTAAGTTAAGTTAAGTCAAGTTAAATTAAATTAAGTTAGGTTAAGTTGAATAGAATGCATGCAATTGCATATAGAAACCTACCTACTCTGGTGGTGCGTAAATGATTAAGTAATTATTACTTAGTTGCGTATAGGTTTTGAGGTGCGCTGGTGACACATACACCATGTCTAGAAGAGGCGGTAGTCTTGATACCCCTCATAGTGCTAGTGAGGGATCATTAGATTCTACTGCTAGGAGCCGATAGCAACCCGACCCAAGTAGTTTAGAAAGTGCTGATAGTAATAAAAAAAGCTTCGAGAATAGCGAGAATTTTGAAAGTGAGAGCAGCTCTGATGCTCCGAAAATTGTAAAAGATTTCCTTTTGAAACAACTTGAAGAGTACCATAGAGAATGGGCGAGGAAGGCAATTGCAAGGGAAGGTATTCGTCCTAGGAAGGGCATGTCAGTTGTTTGACATTATCCTCTAGGCTGTGGGATGAATGTAAAGGAACAACAGGAAAAGAATAAGGAGAAAGTAATTGTTGCAAATTATCCCCTTATGAAGGTGAACGTTGTACGACATTTTCCTCCTGGTTGTGGAAGAAATGTTGCACCGGTGAGTTATGAGGAATGTAGGAGAATACAACAAGCCTGGATTAAGGAACAAAGGAGAAAATCTCAAAAGGAGGAGAACTCGAAAGAGGATCTTAAGAATGACTTGGAGTAAAATCTTTCGATAAGATCAGATTAAGATGATGATCCTAATGACATGTAATATTTTCGCAGGATTTTGTACTACTTTAACTCTAGATAGAAGTAGAGTAAATGAGATAATAGTTATCTGTACAAATAAGTTAATAGTTTGGCTTTTAAAGTGTGTGACTAGAATGTATTATAAAGTAGCTGTTTAAGTGACTAGAGGTATATGGGAATCTTAACTGTAGTTACAATTTGAAACAATATGGAAGAAATCAATGAGGCTCTAGATGACATTTTGAGCGATTAATGTGATAAAGTCAAATATTGTAATCTTGAGGGTGAAGGAAGTATAAAATGATGCCGTAACATTATAGGAAGATAATCTAATACAAATATGGTCCATTAGAGATAAATAAAGGAACTTGAAAAAGATAAATTATTGATTAATAAGGATTGTGAGTATAAATGTAGTGAACGACGAACTATTTTCGTCATCTTTGTACTGGAAGTTAATAAACTATTAGAGTTATAAGACAAGGAAGATGATTAGTAATGGATAATGAATATAGAGGGCTACCATAAATAATAAGTAATTATGTGTATGATGATGTATATATTATGAATTCATGACACCATATGGGAAAGATGTCCTAAGGTGGGATTTGAAATATGTGGATTTTTGGATATGCTCTAGGAGAGAACTTCTGTATCCTAAGTTTAGGACAACTTTGATCTTATGATCGCAAAGGCAAGGTATAATAACTAAGTAAATTATTCACTTAATAAATGTGATTGGTTATTGATGAATAAATTCAAGATCTTAACATTTAGTGGTATACAATTTGATAATTATGTATTTAAGAGTTATTTGGAGACAATTCCTTCACCAAAATTGCACTAAATGCTATGGTCAAGGCATATCAATATTAATATGGAAATGTATCCAGGAATGATCTTAACATACCACCAAAGGAGAATTAAACATGTTGAACTTAATGTTCTAATAGTGTACATATGATAGAAAGCTAGTTTGTAAGTTGTAGTTTTCATAATCATGAAATATATAAAGATTATCAATCTATGGATATACACTTGGAGTTGTAATTTACAAGTTTGGAGTATTTAAGATATGATTAAATGGAATTAGTATTAGTTAAGGTATGTAAATCTTTTAATTAATTCTGTGGAATATGCATGATAATAGAATGAAGGAACATAGTGTCATGATACTATATGGTGAAGTTACTATACAATATGAAAAGAGTATTCTAAAGTGGGATTTATTAATTGTTGAAAAGTGTTATAGGATGAGATGAATTTGAAAATATCGACTTTACTTATTATATATGATAAGCACAAGAGGATATAAATGGTTATGGAAATTGTGATGTAAGCTTGGAGGGAAACCAAACGGTTGAGAATGACTAGTGTAGTAACCTTAAATATAGATGAATAACATTGATTAAGTAAACTCCAACAGCCACCGTGCCGTAATGCTAAGAACACTTCATGTCTAAGACGCATGAATAAAATGAGACAGATGTGAAGTTGAACTTACTAGTTGACCTAAAGTCATTGAACTTGATTTTAAGATTTGTTAACTGGAGTTTTAAGGTTATGGAAGGTATCAATATGAATGAGTTAAAGCTGAAAGGGTTAAAGGAGTTCTCTCTTGGGGGGGAAGCAAAAGGTCTGGGGTTCGAAACTTGGAGAGAAGGTCTTGTAGGGCCTGTCGTGCAGCCCTTAGGCGCAGCGTATGCGAGTAAGTCAAGTGATAGGGACCCAGACGTAACAATACCACGGAGTGGACCCCGAAGGGGATGCCACATAAATGGCTAAGTTACAAGTTAAGTGATCACATGTTGTGAGATATAAGTTTAAGATAGATAACCCCAAGGAAATATTCAAGAGAAGTTCTGCCATGGATCTCGTAAAAGCAAGCACTAAGTTATGTGGTTATAAAAAGGAAGCTGTAAGCTGAGAGTGATATTAGTATTAATATTGAAAGGTACTTAAGAAGAATCTAGTTTCAAGTCTTGCAATTTCAAGTACAATTTGTAAATTGGTTAAGGGAGAATGATGTTATGTTCATATGAAAGAGTGGAACAAAGGATGATTGAAATTGACATTGATAATGAAGTCAGATAATGAAACTTTCCTAATATATTATGGAAATTGGAATTCGAAAATGTTTGAGGCATACATGATTCAAATGAGTCTGAGTCTTAAGTGACAAATCAATATCGGAATGCAATAAGGATACAATATATGTAAGAGGCATGAAAGATAATCGAGGAATAACGATGACTCTTAGAAATTGTGGTATTGCATAAGATGCAATAATCAAGTTAAGATAAATCTTTGAAGCATCAATGGGATTATAAAGCACACACGCATACTATATTATAATTCAACGGAGATGACATTGTGATGCAATGATATATAGTATAAGGAAACTTAAGCATATAATTGAAAATGATAAAAAGAGAGTATAAGTATGTAAATGATGTGGAACTATGCACAGGCATGATGAGAATTTGTATGAATTATGAAGATTATTCTATTAAATCTTGGTTATGGATGGGAATGAACGAAGAGAAATTAGTTTGCAGGCATTTGAAAATAGAGACCTGTATACATAATGAGGAATATGGACATTTGAATGTGCATGTATACGTATGTGTGGAGTTAGTGATGTACCCAACTAAAATGAAGAATGGTTTTAGTGGTTCGAGATTTGAACTCAATATATTTGATGAATTGTATAGGTAATGTAACGATCAAGAATCTTATTAAGAAGATAGAAATTTCCTAAATGCAAGGTAAACATGAAGTATGTGGAAATAATTGAAGCTATTAATCTTCCCTAACGCTAAGGATATGTACAGGAATAAGTATGGTGTGTTAATGATGTCGTAAACTACACAATAGTGTATGAGGATAGAATGAATGAATGAAAGTCAAGAAGTTTGATATGGAATGAAGTAATAAGATAGTGATTGGTATACCTAAATAAGTATAAAATGCGATCGAAATTGGTATGATTGAGATGGAGTTATGGTTCAAGTTTAATGTTAGTAATAGAAGCATGCTTGGTGTCTCGATATAAGAGATCATAATTGTGAAGGTTACTGTTGATATGATTTTAAAGGATAATAACAGACATAAGTGAAGTACTCGAGTTGAATTGAAGGTAAATGAGGTGAACAAATTGAAAATTCCCTATAAAGGGGAGGACATAAGAAGTCGAGCATTGGATGAGAAAATAATATCCCCACCTTTTTTCTGAGTTTAGTAAATGAAATTTTGAGGTCAAAATTTTATTTTAAGGGGGATAGTGCTGTCAAGCCCGACTCTGCAATATGTTTATTATGCCATTCTTACATAAGAATGCATGTTTGCTTACTTGGATACCTCGAAAATCGTTAAAGGACGGTATTGTACCAAATGGTACAATTAAGTTGAATTAAGCCTCGAACTAGTCCAAATAGAGATTTTAAGATGAAATTGAGAATTTTAAAACCCTAGAATGACTTAAAATGGTGATTCAGAGTTTAAGGACCGATTTGGAGTCAAATTGAAATTTACATGACCTAAGGGTAAAAGGGTCATTTTGCCACCCGAGGTTAAAAATTGGAATGTTGGAAGAAGTTTTTGATCAAGATTGACTATTTAGAACATAATTTGAGTTTGAGAAGTGAAAAATTTTAATTTTGACATTTTTTCGAGCATAGGGGTAAAATAGTCATTTTGCCACCCCATGGGCAAAATTGTAATTTTACACCACCCAACACTTGTCCAGCACATGGATTTTACCCAATATTATCATGGATAATTGAGGAAATTTAAGTGCTGGAGAGAGATTGCTTAATGGCTAAGTATGACACATGGACCAATGGAATGGTGACATGTGTCAAATTTATATCAATTTATTTTTTTTGGCTTAAAAATAGCATAAAATCAGCCCATTTCTCTTCATATGGCCAGCCAAAGCAAGAAAAAAGGAAGAAAAGAAGAACACAAACCCTAGGTGGAAAAATTCAAGGAAAAAGTGTGAAAATTCAACTAATCAAGCAATCAAAGGTAAAATTTCTTGATTTTAACTTGTAATCTACCTTTCCCATACATTATTTTGCATTTTTCATGGTTGAATCACAAGATATCATGAAGGATTCATGGCTGACTGAATTTAGAGAGAGAAGATTCGATGATTTATTTGGTTAGATTTTGAGATATTTTAGTGTTTATAGTTGATTTATCATGTTTGGAAGGAAAACAAGTAAGAAAAATCACATGTTCTTCATGGATTCTTCATTGGCCGAATTTTCCATGTAGAGTGTGGATAATGATTTTGATTTTATTTCAAGTGAATTGGTTAGGAAATGATGAATTATGGTAAGAAAATCAAGTAGGAAAAATCATAGTATTGATGCACCCACCATGGTCGAATTTTCCAAGAGAAAATGTGAAGATGATTTTGCTAGATTTTATGCTATTTGACTTGTGTTTGATGATTTGGAGTATTGGGAGAAAAATAGAATTATTTGGAGTTAAATTGGACATATTGGCCAATTAATCGAGAGATAGATCGAATTAGGCCAATACCGTTTTATTTAGGTACACAATTGAATTTGTGTAGAATATCGTGTTTAGACGATAATCCGAACAATTTGCATTCCATTTCATGCACTAGTAAAAAGCCTGAAATAGATTTATAATGGTATGACACAGTATATTGAATTATGTGTCGTGTATTGTATATAGGTGGTGAGCCCTTTAACAAGGGTAAGGACGTTGTGTCAGAGGACTGAGAATAGGAGTATTTCAAACTCTTGATACTATGAGTAACCTTATTACGCTCGGAAAGTCCCTAAGAATAGACGAAATCCAATATTGTACCTAACGGTACACTTAAGTTGATTTAACCTCGAACTAGTTCAAATAGGAATTGTAGGATGAAATTTAATATTTTACAGTCCAGAAATGATTAAAAATGATTGTTCGGAGTTCGAGGGTTCATTTGGGGAAAAATTGAAAATTTTGATGTTTAAGGGTAAAATCGTCATTTTGCCACCTAAGATAATAATTTGATCATGGAGTGAAATTTTTGATCAAGATTAACTATTTGGAGTATAATTTAATGATAGGAAGTGAAAAAGTTTAATTCCGGTGATTTTTGTAGTGTAGGGGTAAAATCGTAATTTTACCACCCGTAGACAAAATTTGAGATTTTGAGAGAATTTAGATCAAATTTGACAAATTGGAGAATAGTATGAATATAAGGGATGAAAAATATGTCTATGGGTAATTTTTCAATTTTTGGGGCAAAAATGTTATTTTTGACTTTTACGGGGGTAAAAGTGTAAATTTTAAAAAAATTACTCCACTAAGACTTTGGATAAGTCTGAGAATTTTATCTAAGCTATGGATATGTGGGACAAGTGTATGGTGTGTCACGACCCGAAACCTCCCTCAGGCCCATGACAATCGCCGCGACGTCCCCGATTGACACTCATTATCCGGAATGCCAACCGAAACCCCGCAAGGCTTACAGATCAGTTTCATTCCTTTTCTGTGAGCAATCGTTATTAAATATCGAGTTTTTAGAGAATATACACTATTTTAGATCAAAAACAATCAAAATAAAATTTTCACCACACAGGGGTATTTTGGTCATTTTTTTCTTAAAAATTTCGAAACTGGCTAAAACGTAATATACAAGTACAAAACACATAATTCATATTCAAAATGAGTTTAAAAGTCTAAAATCTTCATTTAAAACGAAATTACGGTTATTTGAATATAATAAGAAAATAAAAGAAATATTAAGGGAAATATTCTATTTTTTTATAAAACAATATTTATAGAGTTATACGTGAATAATTTTTATAGCGTAAAAGCTAAATAAATTTATACATACTGAAATACAGTAAGCCAAAATATTTAGTTTAATTTACAATAACAAGAGGGCCCCCGAATAAACAAAAGTAAAGAGGACTGTGAACCTACGATTTGGAAAATGCAGATCCAATGGTAGTCCTCGATGAGATCAGCTATCTACAGTCTATACTGAAC
>NC_030854.1:13716775-13769950 GCF_000208745.1 Theobroma cacao | reverse complement strand
AATTTTTACCCACTAGGGGTATTTTCGTAATTTGCTGTCGAGACTGATAATTTGCACCACACTGAGGGACATTAAGTCAATTTGGGTGCAATTGAGGTATAGAGACTGAAAAAAATTAATTTGGAGTTTAAACGGACGCATATATCGATTTATCGGGTAAAAGACCGAAATAGGCTAACATCGCGTTTAGGCAAAATTTAGACATTTTGCACTTCATATCATGCATTAGTAGTATAAATTAGTTTATTTTGGTTTAGTACCAAAGTAGTAAACCTCTTAATTGTGCAATTTATCAAGGTGGCGAATCCTCTAGCAATGGCAAAGAAATCGCACCCGAGGAGTAATAGTTGGAGTACCCGAATTTAGTTTTCGAAAACTGTGAGTAAACCTATTATTATTGTAAATTATCTAGAGTTTATTTTTAAATGTTTTTTCTTGGTATTTTATGAAATTAAAATGAGATTAAAATGGGACTTTTGATGTTTTAGAAATAAATGTGACAAATAAATATATTGTGTTGATTTTTTGAAATAAGAAACTTTTGATCATGAAATTGAGTAATTGGAGGCTGCCAATTGTCTTAAAAAAATATATTTTCCTATGAATGGCTTATGATATATAAGTATATGTGGCTATATTTTATAATTGCATTGGGAATTTATGTAAGTTGTCTTTTACTATGCATGCTGGGTAAATAAATAAAAGCCACGTTATACTGTCGAAATTTTATTAAAATTGGAGGGTTTAGTCACTGCAGTGACGGGTTTTCGTGGACTGCCTATTAGAGGGGCACGGTAAATCTGGTTATATAGTTACTCCGGTTGTAGAGGCGAGGAGGGTAACTCCCGGGGTAGTGTTAGAGCTCACTTCACGTCGAACCCCCACGTGAATGTGTAACTCGACCAACGCCAAGGAACGACTTGTTTTCAAAACTAACATGTGTTTAACAAGTAAATATCTTAACAACCTTGGCGGACTCGGTTAGATGCCTCGGCCAAGGTATCCCCGAGGACTAGTTTTTAGCTTGAGCCCTATTTATAATAAAAGTCATGATCCTTAACAACTGTTTTGGTAAATTACAAATATTTTATGGTTTAAGAAATAAATTGAAAACCTTATGAAATAGTTTCTGATTTGTTGTTTAAACTAGCCTCCATGTTACTCGCCTTTAGATATTTATAATAATGTCTGTTTACTCATTGGGATTGCAAAATCTCACCCTCCTCCTTTCCAAATATTTCAGGCCTGTGGTAGCTTGTAGATACCCGATTTTGTCGAGGATTCCAGTTGACCCCTCTATCTCACAAATAGTAGGTTACTATCACCAACACTTGGTGTATTTATGGGCCACTTGTCATTGTAATTATTATTGTACATTATAACTTTGTAAATTATTGTATGTATGAATTTATTTTACTTACACGTGTTTCTATAAAAATTTTTTATATAAAAATGCTATATTTTAATCAATATTTTGAATAGTAATATTTGTCTATGAATCCTTTTAAAATAATTTTGTCTTTTGATTTACTTGAGCTGAAAACGACTGGTAATTGTTTAAAACAGAATGTTTAACAACGATTGCTCACAGGAAAGGCAAGAAACTGATACGTAAGCCTTGCGAGGTTCCGATTGGCATTCCGAGTAATGAGTGTAAATCGGGACGTCGCGACGGTTGTCATTGGCCTGAGGGAGGTTCCGGGTCGTGACAATGTTTTATTCGATTTTGTGAATTTTATGGAAAATGAATTAAATGATTAATTTTTAGGGTTTATAAACAAAATGTGTTTAAATGAAATGATTTCATAAAATTGTTTTAAAATTGAATGATGGTTTGAAAATAGCGTAATTTGAGACTATTTTTATGTGTTGTAAATTCATGATTCTAATTCATTGGCTTATGACAATATTAGCATGAATGGTTGATTTGATAAATGTGTTGGAAACGTATAAATTGTTGATTTGCCTTGAAAGGCTGTAAAATAAAATAAAATAATTACCATGTCATGCTATTACAAATTTTATTGTATGGTGAGTTTAACTTGCTGCAGTGGGCGTGTTTTCTGTGGACCAGCCTATTAGAGGGGCATGAAATCTCATTATATTTTACCTCGGTTGGAGAGGCAAGCAGGGTAACTCCTGAGGTATAACTTTAGAGTTTCACTCCATGCAAAACCACCACGTGAGGGTGAACTCAGCCAACGCCAAGGAACGGCTATGTTTTCAAAATAAAAACATGATTTATGTGTACATAACTTTTTAACAGCCTTGGCGGACTCGGTTGGGATAGCCCTCAATCAAGGTATCCCTGATAACTGGGTATGAGAATAATTTTTGCATGAGCCAAAGTTTTAAGAAATTCATAAGCCATGTTGATTACTCTATTTATATGAATTGATTTTATTTGGTTGAAACAAGTTGAAAGGTGATGAATTACAATATGTTAAACTATTTTATCTATCTCCATTTACTCGGCTTTAGATATTTTAGATGGTATTTGTTTACTCACTGGGATTATATAATCTCACCACCTTCCTTTCCACCCATTTCAAGCTTAGAATAGGCTGTAGATAGCTGATTTCATCGAGGATACCATTGGATTTGCATCCTCCAAACTGTAGGTTCACAGTCTTCCTCACTTTTAGTTATTCAGGGGCCCACTGGTTATTATAAATTAAATTAAATACTCTGGCTTACTGTATTACAGTATGTATGAATTTATTTTGCTTTTACGCTGCTACAAAAATTTATTTACGTATAACTCTAAAAATATTGTTTTATAAGAAGATAGAATATTTTATTGAATATTTCTTTTATTTTTTTATTTATATCCAAATAATCATAATTTCATTTTAAATGAAGGTTTTAGATGTTTAAACTTATTTTTGATTATGAATTATGTGTTTTGTACTCGCATACTACATTTTTAGCGGATTTCGAAATTTTTGAGGAAAAATGACCAAAATACCCATGTGAGAAAAAATTGTTTTTCTATTGTTTTGATTTGGAAATAGTTTATAATCTCTCAAAACATAATTTTAGTGACTAATACTCATAGGAGAAGCGAGAAAAATTGATGTTAGGCCTTTCGAGGTTTCGATTGACATTCCGGGTAATGAATGTCTATCGAGACTTCGCGGCGGTTGTCAAGAGTTCGATGGGAGTTCCAAGTCGTGACATGTGTAGCTATGGATAAGAGGATTCTAATAGATTTAAGCATAGTAACCGACAAAAAGGTTTTCTCATAGTCACTATCTTTTTTTTGGGTAAAACCCTTGGCCACTAGTCCAGCTTTGAAGGTCTTTACCTTCCCATCCTTTCCTCTTTTTCTCTTATAAATCCATTTGCACCCTATAGGTTTTATCCCTTCAGGTGAATCTACTAGAGTCTAGACTTTATTGGAATCCAGGGAGTCCAACTCAGATTTCATTGCCTTATGCCATTCTTCAGCATCTACATTGTTAATAGCTTCTTTATATGTAATAAGGTCAAATTCATGTTCATCTGAGAGTGTAATCATGTTTTCTCCCAAACCCATGTAACTCTTTAGTTGTCTCACAACCGTCCCACTATGTCTAGGCACCACTATTTTGATGTTCAACTTGTGTTTCTATTTCAACCTTTGAATTAGACTATGTTATGACTTCTTCAAAATTAACTTTTAAATTTGAAGGATCAAACAATTCTTCTAAGACAATTTTACTTCTAAGTTTGTGATTTCTCACAAACTCTTCCTTTAAGAAAGTGGCATTCGCACTAACGAAAACTTTCTTATCTTGAGGACTATAGAAGTAATAACTTATTGTTCCCTTTGGATATCCTACAAATAAGCACACCTCAGTCTTTGGTTCCATCTTTGTGGACTCAAGCTTTAAAACATGTGCAAGATATCCCTAAGCTCGCAAATGACGTATAGATGATTTATGCCCAGTCCATAACTCCCTTAGTGTCTTAGGCACAGCCTTAGATAGAGCAAAATTGAGCAAGTACTCAGCAATTTGCATACAATATCCCCAGAATGAGATTAGAAGGTTAGCATAGGACATCATTGATTTAACCATTTCTAAAATAGTCCTATTTCTTCTTTCAACTACACCATTATGTTGAGGTGTTCTCAACACTAACAAATTGGAAATTATCCCATTATCAGTGAGATATTGCTGAAATTCATCTAATAAATACTCACATCCCCGATCTGATCGAAGTTGTTTTAATGGCTAGCCTAGTTGCTTTTCAACTTCAACTTTGAATTCTCTGAACTTTTCAAAGGATTCACTTTTTCTATGCATTAAATACATAGAACCATGCCTTGAGTAGTCATCAATAAAAGTTATGAAATATTCATAACCTCCTCTAGCTTCTACGTTCATTGGCCCACACACATTTGTGTGCACCAAGTCTAGAACATTTGGCATTTTGTTACCTTTTGCCTTGAAGGGCCCTTTAGTCATTTTAAATTCAATACAAGACTCATACTAACAAAGGACCCTCAACCATGTTTGGTAAAGCACCATCCTTAATAGGCCTATTTAGTCTATTTTGATTGATATGACCTAAACACAGATGCAAAAGATAATTTTGATTTATATTAGATTCTTTGACTCTTTCAGTTTTAAATCGTATTGCTTTTATAGCATTTGTAGAATAACTCACAAACTCAAGGAAATAAAGATTATATCTTACAATTCCAAAACAAATAAAATCCTTATTCAAATAAATAGTGAGTGACTCACTAAAATAAACTGAATATCCATAATTTATTAAATAAAAGACAAAAATCAAATTTTTATAAGTCTTTGGAATGTCATAAACATTTTTCAAAACTAAGCTACGACCATAAGGAAATTAAAGAATAATGGCTCCCACTACTAATGCTGAAATGAATGTACCATTTGCCATCCTCATCCGAAACTACCCTTTACCTAGTTTTCTCCTTTCTTGAAACCCCTGTAAAAATTACAAACATGGTTAGTGGCTCCAGAATCTACTATCCAAGTATCCATAGAATCAACCACTAAATAGGCTTCTAACATATTTAGAAAACCTATATCTTATTTACTCTTCTAGATTTCTTCAAGGTAAACCTTGTCCAATGTCCTTTCACACTACAATGGAACTATTTTCCTTTGGTGTTGTCTTTTGAAAAAGTCTTTTACTTCATGGGCTTTTTCTTTACTGCCATTGAGCCCTTAGAGGTCTTTTTATTTCTAGCTATCTTCTTTTCACCTTTGGGTTTGGGCTTAGAAGTGGAAACTGCATGCGCTTCAAGCTTCTTTTTCAAAGCAAAAACCTCTTCTACATGTTGGAGATCATTCATTAACCTACTTAGGGTGCAATCCTTAATGTGCAATTCATAATCTAATTTGAACTGTGAAAATGATGAATTCAAGCTATGAACAATCATTGATATTTGTGTTTCTGCATCTATCTCAACACTATTTAATTTTACCTTATTAAGACAAGAGATCACTTTTAGCATGTAATCTCTAAGTGGCTTCCCAAGTTTCTGCTTAAGGTTCTTAAAAGCATTAAGTGCTTTCACCTTAGTAGACCTTGTTTTTGTACCAAACATCTCATGTAGGTGGAACATTATGTCAGTAGCATTGCCCATGCCTTCATGCTACTTTTGCAATATACTGTTCATGGAGGTTAATATATAGCATTTAGCCAAGTCATTTGCATCATGCCATTTTTTATGATATTTAATATCTTGTGGAGTTGATTAGGGAGTTAGTGCTTCAAGCTCATGGTCAGAAAAGAACCCGTGTGATCTTGTCATAATTAAAAAGGATATGAAGGTTTCTTTTCCATTTAGTGTAGTTATCACCATTCAAAGTGTATTTGTTCGGCAAAATTGAAAGTGGATTCATATTTGTGATGCAGATATGTTTCTGAAAGTACATTTGAAATTATGTAAGCATACTAGTTATTTATGGGATTTGAACATTTCATGATGCATGTATGCATGATGACAATATATGAAACCCTATAAATTGTATTATTAGTTCCACAGTCATTTATCGTTTTGTAATAAATTAACCGACTGTGGGCTGTGAGAATTTATTACCAGGCAAATTAGGACTCTCCCACTTAACTATGCTACTTAGTATCTTCATACTTAACATAGTTAAGGAGCTCCTTTATTTGGTCCACGAAGTTTACTAACAGAGCTACTATAGGCAAGTTAATACTAAATTCGTGTTGAATGTAATAACCATTGTTTCATTTTTTTAAGCTCCTTAATTAGTAAGCCTCTGTGGGAGGTCTCACTTCATAATCCACCTAAAAGGATTTATCCTTTTGGAGACCCAGTCCGTCATGATCTAGATTCATGTCCGCTTGTAGGGAGTAACATGTTTCACATGCCAATGGGCCAACAATGGAGACTGTGGACTCTAGGATTACTAGCATCCTTTCCCACTCAGTATTTTTATACTTACGATTTTGATTGACTTTTTACTAGATTTTCTAGGTGCATATTTAGAATATCCTAAGTCAAATTATGGGCTTGGTTATGTTTCCAACTAAACGCTTTTAGTATATAACTAACTCCATATTACCATCTTGTCTAGATGTGATTTATTTTCCTATATTCATTATGCATCTCATAACATAAAACTCTTTTTAAACTAAAATATATAATGTATGCATGGCATTCGTTAAAAGTAGTCGGCATCTTAATTTTAGATAACATGTTTTCAAGCATACAAATAATATCTAATATCATTCATATAGATACATATAATAATAATAATAACAACAATAATAATAATAATAATAACCCACATTAATGTCCATTCTAGAAAAAATAAAAAAAAAATACAATTTGTAATTCTCTTCAATCTTGCTTACTTCCACTGCTTACTAGAATCACATCCATTTGGCACTCTTTTGATTTTTATGACTATTTAAAATCCACAATTTTAAATTTAATTTTAACCCAATTTGAGAAAATAATTTTATTTTACCCACTTAATTAATCTCATTAATTAATAGCAAAATAAAATAATTTTCAATCCAAGGCTAAAATGTTAATTTTTCAAAAATGAAAAAAATAAAATTTGGAAAATGTTTAAGAATATATATATTTTAAAAATTAATTTATTAAAAAAATTTGGAAAGGGCCCAACTTAACGGGCTGTTGCCCAATAGCCCAAGGGTGGGCTACACATTTACAGCAACACTTGTTGCTGCACCTAGCAGCACCTTGTGCGTTACTGCTAGCAACACACAGAATAGCACACAACAAGGGACTATGCTACCCGAAAATACACCCCACCCTCCCTTCTTTTTTTTAATAAAAAATATATTTTTTTATAATAACCAAATTTTAATATAAGAAAAACTCTTTTTCTTAAAAAAATTAATAATCATAAAAAAAGTTAAATTGACCAAATATTATCTAATTACCTTTTTCCTTTTGGCTTTCAACTNTTTTTTTTTAAATAAAAAAATATATTTTTTTATAATAACCAAATTTTAATATAAGAAAAACTCTTTTTCTTAAAAAAATTAATAATCATAAAAAAAGTTAAATTGACCAAATATTATCTAATTACCTTTTTCCTTTTGGCTTTCAACTTATTTCTCCATGGATGCACCAAATACATCAAGTAATATTAAAATTACATAACCTTTCCCAGTTAAATAAATTTAAAGAAAAATAAAAAAAATAAAAAAAAAAACATGGCGATGATAAGCCACCCTTCTTGTTACATAGCCAAAAGGAAAATGTTACATGTGAAATTTTTTAGGATAATTAATATCACGACCCAAATTTCGAGCCATGACTGGCGCAAGGGCCCAATGGACGTAGTCAACTAAGCCCAAGCTAGCCTATCTATTATCCTGCTCATTATCCCATCCAATATTGCTAAGTCACATTTCATAACTTTGAATCAAAATAGTGATAGCTATTACCATCTTATAGTGGCATACTCATTGAAATATACATACATTGTCTAAACATATGGCTTAATAATTTTCATTGGGTTTATCTATACACAACAAAAAAAAAAAGAGTACTCAACTTCCAGCAGAGAGACTCGGATGAATATACAGTACTGAATGCTGAGACACTTACAAAGGGTCGAATGTATGAAGACACCTCGACCTAGCTACCAGCTGTCTCATGATTTGAAAACATGAAGTTGAAAACGGTGAGTATAAACCCAGTGAGTGAACAAGGAAGGGAACAAGCAATTTATAAGGAAGAATTTGGAAATCATGATGCATTTGTTTTGAAAACAATGCAATTTGGTTTAATTCTTTCTTAAACCCCCTTATTTTGGACATTGATCAGTGGACTCTTAGTATTGCAAAGACCCATGCTCAATCATGAAGATAAGGGAGTGGAGGAAATTATATCGAAACCCGAGCAAGGTAGCAATGTGACAGCACGTTTCTCACTGCAGAAAAAGGAATTCTTGGTTTGCATATGGTTCGATTTTTCAAGCATATCATCCACTACATGGGCCCAATTGACATGCTTATTGGGTCATTAGAAAGCTAAGAGGCAGGGCTACAACTTTACTATTTATCACTTTGCCAATTCTAATTGAAAGGTGGTCAAAATAGCTGTCAAACTAACAGTACTGTACCACCACAGAGAATTTTTGGCAACAGCGAGAATCCATTTCGTTGCAGCCAAATTCCTTATTAGAATGAACACCAATTTGACAATACTTAGCAACTTTCAATGTTCAACATGCAAGATTCACATATGCAAAACCATATACCATACTCATGAACTTTGATTTCATAAACATAGATGTATATATATAAATGCATAGATAAACACCAATCTTAGTATAATCACACCTGGCTCATGTACATCTCCCACATCGTGTACATAGCCGGTGCCATCATGTGCATCCTCCCACATTGTGCACAATCAGTGCCATCATGTACATCCCCCCACATTTT
The DNA here is from genome assembly GCF_000208745.1 of Theobroma cacao. Lineage (NCBI taxonomy): Eukaryota > Viridiplantae > Streptophyta > Magnoliopsida > Malvales > Malvaceae > Theobroma > Theobroma cacao. The sequence goes on along the minus strand of NC_030854.1, from coordinate 13,761,025 downwards.
ACCCTTTTCACTCGGGTTTACGAAAACTTAAAATTTTGACTCGAGATGCAAAATGACAATTTTACCTTTTTTGTTTCCTTCCATTTTAACTTAGTCCTCCCATCACTCATTTAACTCCAATTTCCTTCTATTACCTTCTTCTACACATGTACAAACAAGGTATGAAGTTTGTACTCCAACGCGGTGTCCCCATAATATTAAAATATTTACTTGCCCTCGTTATCTTTACTTAATAAAGATACGTAGCCCCATTAATGTCATTTTTCTCCAAACTTCTTTCATTCTTCTTCTCCCCCACTTAGATTGACAATATACTCTTTCTTCATGAAAAATTTTGGCATTGAATAAAATATTAATGTTTTAATATTATTTTATTAATAAAATATTATTTTATTCCAAAAATTTTCTCTTGCCTCCTCTTGTCTCCTTAGCACCCAAAATACCTTATTATGCCTATTTAGACCTTCAAATATCATAAAACTTTCTTCTAGGAGCTTATTAGAAGAAATGATGAAACTACCCCTAGCCCGTGTTATTACATCTATGCTTAATTACAAGCCTATAAAGGTTGAGGTCTCATAATTAATATGGAAAAAACCTTGAATCATGCATCATTAAATACAACCATACATTGATCACATCAAGATAGGTAAATATATACAAATGTGCCAACCATGCAAAATAAATATAAGAAACAAAACTTGCAATAATGCTTACTCTAATACCAATTGTTGGAGTAGGATCTTAGTGGATTGATGTGATTGTGTAAAGCATCGATTTCAAAAACTTTGTTTTATTAAGGAAGCAAGCAATCTAATTGCACAAGCGGAAACACTCATCATTCTTGTTGCAAGTAACATAGTCACATCCTTAAAAAAAATAAGAATCTATTGAGTAAGAAATAATGCTTCAAATGGTGCTATTTGGATGTAGTTTGGAAACTGTTGCTGTAGGCAAACTCCACTAAGAGTAAATATCGATCCCACCTAACTCCAAGGTCTATTACACAGGACCTCAACATATCCTCCAATGTCTGAATGGTCTGTTTAGACTGGCCATTGGTTTGTGGGTGGAAAGCCGTGCTAAAATCTAACTTAGTGCCCAATGCTTCTTGAAACTTTTCCCAGAACCTACTGGTGAATTGTGCTCCTCTGTCAGATACTATAGAAATAGGAATGCCATGCAGCCGTATTATCTCATCTACATAAAGCTGGGCGTATTGGGCGGCCTAATATGTAATTTTGACCGAAAGAAAATAGGCTGATTTCATTAACCGATCTACTATGACCCAAATCGAGTCATAAGCCCCATTAGTCCGAGTCAAACCTATTACAAAGTCCATGGTAATACGCTCCCACTTCCACTCGGGCACTGGTAACAGTCGTAATAGTCCTGCAGGCCTTTGATGCTCGGCCTTAACCTGTTGCCAAACCAAGCACTTAGAGACGAATTTGGCTACATCTTTCTTGATTCCTTCCCACCAATATACCTCTTTCAAATCTTTATACATCTTTGTAGCCCCTGGATGTACCACATAGGCTGCCATGTGCGCTTCCTTTAATATTTTTCTCCTCAATCCATCACTATCTGGCACATATAATCTAGTTCCGTACCTCAACACTCCATCTGTGCCTTTAGTAAACATCTTTCCTTTCCTTCCTTAAGGGTCCTCTAAGGCCTTAGCTACGAACTCATCCTTGCTTTGTGCTTCTTTGATTCGGTCCATTAAGATAGGCCTCACTCTAAAATGTGCTAGCAATGCATTTGCCCCCGAAGCTTCCAAATGCACACTCGTGTCTCCCAAACTATGGATCTCCCTAATCAAGGATCTCCTATCTGCAGAGAGATGTTCCAGGTTCCCCATCGATTTTGGACTCAAAGCATCCGCCACCACAGTTGCCTTATCGGGATGGTAAATAATAGTACAATCATAATCTTTTAGCAACTCCATCCATCTCTGTTGCCACAAATTAAGATCCCTCTGCTGAAATATATACTTCAAGCTTTTATGATCTGTATATATCTCACAAGTCTCACCATACAAATAATGTCTCCAAATCTTTAAGGCAAACACGATTGTTGCCATCTCCAAATCGTGTGTGGGGTAATTCTGCTCATGCTTTTTAAGTTGCCTAGATGCATACGCAATCACCTTCCCCCGCTACATTAATACACACCCTAAACTAACCCGTGATGCATCACAAAATACTGTGTAACCCCCTATACCTTGCGGTAGGCTTAATACTGGAGCTATGGTGAGACAGGTCTTAAGCTTCTCAAATCTATTCTCATAAGCATCTAACCACTCGAATTTTGTATCTTTACGTGTCAACTTAGGCAGAGGGGTGACTATTTTGGAGAAGTCCTTCATAAAACGACGATAGTAGCTAGCCGAACCCAAAAAGCTTCTAATCTCCGTAACCGACATTGGCCTTGGCCACTTTTCCACTACTTCAACTTTCTTTGGATCAACTTGTACCCCATCCTTAGATACCACATGTCCCAATAATGCAATGCTTTCAAGCCAGAACTCATACTTGGAGAACTTGGCATATAATCGATGATCTCTCAAAGTTTGGAGCATTATCTTAAGATATTGCTCGTGCTCTTCTCGACACTTCGAGTAGATCAAGATGTCATCAATAAACATTACCACAAACTTGTCCAAATAGGGCTTGAACACCCAGTTCATCAAATCCATAAAGGCCACAAGGGCTTTTGTAAGCCCAAATGACATCACCAAGAACTCATAATGTCCATATCTTGTTCGAAATCAGGTCTTGGGTATATCTTCACTCCGAATCCTTAACTGATGGTACCGCAATCGCAGATCTATCTTGGAGAAACATTGTGCCCCTTGTAGCTGATCAAATAGATCATCTATTCTTGGGAGAGGATACTTATTTTTTATTGTCACTTTATTAAGCTGTCGGTAACCAATACACAGCCTAAGTGACCCATCCTTCTTTTTTACAAATAACACTAGTGTTCCCTATGGTGAGACGCTAGAACGGATGAAGCCTTTATCCAATAAATCCTTTAACTGATCCTTAAGCTCTTTAAGCTCTGCAGGTGCCATTCTATATGGGGGTACGGATATAGGTCTAGTGTCGGGAATCAAATCTATGCAAAATTCAATCTCCCGCTCAAGAGGCAAACCTGGTAGTTCCTCGAGAAATACATCCATGAACTCATTTACCACCGACTCTTGGCTTATATCTCCAACCTTCACCTGAGTATCCCTTACCACAGCCAAGTATCCTAAACAACCTTGCCTCAATAACCTACTGGTAATCATGGCCGATATCAAATTGGTTGGAGCATTACTCCTATCCCCCTAAATATTGAATGAGGGTTCACTCGGGAAAATCAAATCTCACCAATTTGTGATAACAATCCACACTGGCATGGCAGGGTGATAGCCAATCCATTCCCAAAATCACGTCAAAGTCCAAGGTGTCTAACACCACTAGATTCACTAAAGTGTCTTTGTCCTTAACTCGTACTACACAAGACTCATATTCCCACTCAACCACAAATACCCCTTTTAAAGGAGTAGACACTACTAATTGTTCTTCTTTTCTTACATGATCTTTACCCAAACGAGATGCAAAACATGGAGAAACAAAATAGTGGGTAGCATCAAGATCAAACAAAACTCGAGCATTCATATTACAAACGGAAATAGTACTTGAGACCATTGTATTAGATGTCTGAGCCTCCTGCGGTTTTTAAAGCAAACACCCTTGCTTGACCCATATCGGCAGAACCTTGACGTCCGAACCCAGATGGCCTGCCCTGAAAAGAAGTACCAACGCCTCTACCTCTAGATCCACTAGCCTCCCGACTAGATAAGGTAACAACTGAAGGAGCAGACGAAGTTGGCTAGGTGGAGCCACGAACAAAATCTAGTGATTAATGTGCCATCGAACAATTCCTCTTAATGTGTCCAAGTTAACCACACCCAAAACAAACTCTCTCATTATAGAAGCATCGTCCACTATGTCGTCTCCCACAAGTATCACAAGGGTGGGAAACTTGACTACCCTGTTTAGAATTTTGTTGCCTCCCAAGACTGAAGGTTCTCTGTCCTACTCCAATATTAGCGCTAAGAGTGTCACTCCCCCTTTGGGGCAATCGTGAGCCCCTTTATGGACCTTGATGGCTAGAAGATGACATCCCACTACTGAAATCTCTACGGCCTTGATAACCCTCTATCTTGGCCCTTTTTGCTCTATCTCTCATAGCCCTACTCTCACTGGTCCTCATCTCAATCCACTGAGCACAATCCACTGTTGCGAAGTAGGTATTGAAATCTCGAGATGCCACAGCCGTAAACAACGCTCCACTAACCCATCCACAAACATCTGAATCTTCATCTCCTTGGTAGAAACGAGGTAGGGAGCATACCAAGCCAGTTGCGTGAATTTGATGTCGTATTCTGACACAGTCATACTCGAAGTCTGCACCAAAGTATCAAACTCTCTAGCTCTAGCATTACGTACACTGAGTGATAGAAATCGATCTAGAAAGGTTATACTGAACTCACTCCAAGTCAACAATTCTGTGTCTGTCGGTCTGCCTCTACATAAGGAGCTATACCACTCTTGCGCCACATCCTCTAATTGGAAGGCGACTAGCTCAACTAATCTAACACTAGAGCATCCCAAAGCTTTACATATTGTCTCCATCTTTTATAAGAAGATTTAGGGCTTCTCCGATGCATCAAACCCTGAAAATGATGGAGGCTTGAGCTTAAGAAAATCAGGAAGAGAAATCTCTAAGAGTCCGCTCTCAACCTCATGATGTTGGCGATCGACCTATCCTTGAGAGCTAGGGGATTCTTGTACTGTAGGTCTCTCCTCTACCACCTTCTGTATATCGTCCATAAGGGCTGCCATCATCTCTACAACCCGATTAACTCCTTGCAGGCCTGTTGCCAAGTCCTCAATGGTAATGCCCCTAGTGGGCTGTCCATCCACTTTGCCCGAGGACTGTCCCCCCTCTCGTCTACTCACAAGAGTATCCGCCCTCACTAGCCTAGTGGCCCTGCCACGTCTATCTCAACTTCTCAAGGTGGATGCTTATGGCCTATCTGTCATCTCATTAGGGGCATCTTGCTCCCCCATCCATCTTGGGGTAACTTGTGTCGTAGGCGACATTCTTACCTAGACAAGAGCAACACCCATTATTAAACATATTTACAATCATATATAAAGCAAAATGTGGTTTCTAAGATAAGGAATTTATGCAGTCCCTTAGTCGTAAAATGTGTCGAGGTTCACACTTTACAATTGAAGTTTCCACATAAAGACCCGACTCTCTGCTGAACCAACAAAGGAAGTCCTAGGATCTAGACAACCTGGCTTTGATACCAAGTCTGTCACGACCCAAATTTCGGGCCATGACCGATGCAAGGGCCTAATGGACGTAGTCCACTAAGCCTAAGCAAACCTATCTATTATCCTGCTCATTATCCCATCCAATTTTGCTAAGTCACATTTCATAACTTTGAATCAAAATAGTAATAGATATTACCATTTTATAGTGGCATACTCATTGAAATATACATACATTGTCTAAACATATGGGTTAATAATTTTCATTGGGTTTATCTATACACAACAAAAAAAAAAGAGTACTCGACTTCCAATAGAGAGACTCAGACGAATATACAGCTACTGAATGTCGAGACACCTACCAAGGATCGAACGTATGAAGACACCTTGACCTAGTTACCAACTATCTTGTGATCTGAAAACATGAAGTTGAAAACGGTGAGTATAAACTTAGTGAGTGAACAAGGAAGGGAACAAGCAATTTATAAGGAAGAATTTGGAAATCATGATGCACTTGTTTTGAAAATAATGCAATTTGGTTTAATTTCTTTCTTAAACCCCCTTGTTTTAGACATTGATCAGTGGACTCTTAGTATTGCAAAGACCCATGCTCAATCATGAAGATAAGGGAGTGGAGGAAATTATATCAGAACCCGAGCAAGGTAGCAACGTGACAGCACATTTCTCACTGCAGAAAAAGGCATTCGAAAGCTAAGAGGTAGGGCTACGACTTTAATGTTTATCACTTTGCCCAGTTTTAATTGAAAGGTGGTCAAAATCGCTGTCAAAGTGACAGTACTGTACCACCACTGAGAATTTCTGGCGGTAGCGAGAATCCATTTCGCTATAGCCAAATTCCTCGTTGCAATGAACACCAATTTGACAATACTAGCAACTTTCAATGTTCAACATGCAAGATTCACATATGCAAAATCATATACCATACTCATGAACTTTGATTTCATAAACATAGATGTATATATATAAATGCATAGATAAACACTAATATCAGTATAATCACACCCGGCTCATGTACATCCCCCCACATCGTCCACATAGCCTGCGCCATCATGTGCATCCTCCCACATCGTGCACAATCAGTGCCATCGTGTACATCCCCCCACATCGTGCACACAGGCACTATCATTATCCATCTCCCACACCACCATCATCACCGACATGTGCATCCCCCCACATCGTGCACACACACAGTTATAGTCATCATACACAATATCAACTATCATGCACAACATATAACCATTTAGCAAAAGCTTGTTCCCAAGGCACTTGTTTTAAGATAAAGTTGTATAAAATCATTCAAATGCTTTGTGCAATTTCATTCACATTCCCAAAACAAGTTTTTAGATGCAATTCACTCACCGGTAGTAGTTGAGCCTTTAGCCAACTCTAACCTCCCTAATGGTCCAATTAGGATAATGGGGCTTCGTTGGAACCTTGATAGTTTAGTAACTTTGAATTTCTTCCCAACAATTCCCAAGCTATTATAGGTCTTTTTCTCTTTTTCTCTCTCTAAACACCTAACTAGTGAGAGAAAGTATGGAAACAAGATTTTTCAAGGGTTTTAAAGAGATAAAGTGGAAGAGCATAAGGATTTATGAAAGGGTGCACCAAAAGCATGAAAATTTAAGCTAATTTGAGAGAAGTTATAAAGCTTTATATCAAGCTTCCAGGGAAGATGGAAGTAACATGAAAAGGAGAAGAAGGAGAAAAGCTGCTGGAAAAAATGTGAGAAGCTACTAGAAGCAAGATGCTTATAGCCCAAGCTTATCCAATTCCCTTAGAAATTACGAAAATGCCCTTTTGCAAGTTAACTTGTTTTTCTCCCATCCTTTGTGTAATCTTTTTATTCTTTTGACACTGGGACAAGGTCCACAATGATCTAAACTACTCGGGTTTACGAAAACTTAAAATTCTGACTCGAGATGCAAAATGACCATTTTACCCTTTTTGATTCTTTCCATTTTAACTTAGTCCTCCCATCACTCATTTAACTCCAATTTCCTTCTATTACCTTCTTCTACACATGTACAAATAAGGTATGAAGTTTGTACTACAACACGGTGTCTCCATAATATTAAAATATTTACTTGCCCGCGTTATCTTTACTCAATAAAGATACGCGACCCCATTAATGTCATTTTTCTCCAAAATTCTTTCATTCTTCTTCTCCCCCACTTAGATTGGCAATATACTCCATCTTCATGAAAAATTTTGGCATTGAATAAAATATTAATATTTTAATATTATTTTATTAATAAAATATTATTTTATTTCAAAAATTTCCTCTTACCTCCTCTTGTCTCTTTTGCACCCAAAATACCTTATTATGCCTATTTAGACCTTAAAATATCATAAAACTTTCTTCTAGGAGCTTATTAGAAGAAATGATGAAACTACCCCTAGCTCGTGTTATTACATTTATGCTTAAATACAAGCCTATAGAGGTTGAGGTCTCATAATTAATATGGCAAAAATCTTGAATCATGCATCATTAAATACAACGATACATTGATCACATCAAGATAGTTAAATATATACAAATGTGCCAACCATGCAAAATAAATATAAGAAACAAAACTTGCAATAATGCTTACTCTGATACCAATTGTTGGAGTAGGATCTTAGTGGATTGATGTGATTGTGTAAAGCATCGATTTCAAAAACTTTGTTTTATTAAGGAAGCAAGCAATCCAATTACATAAGCGGAAACACTCATCATTCTTGTTGCAAGTAACATAGTCACATCCTTAAAAAAAATAAGAATCTATTAAGTAAGAAAAAACATACCTTTTATTTCGAGATTTTTATTTTTGGACACCACTACATCAATGAATGATTTTTTGACCAAACATGTTTGCCACTTATTCTCCAAGAATGCTTTCAACTTGAACCTCGAGTGGACAAAATGTGATGCTAGACTACAAGATGGCAAGCGATTATGTCTCTTTTTTCTTCCAAAAAATTAATAGTTATTTTCTTTCAAAAAAATTCAGCCAAGAATAAGAGAGAGGAAGAAAGATACGGCAAAGTTTGGAGGAGGAGAAGAGAAGTGACGGTTGAAACTTTTTCAAGAAAAAGTACATCCATTTTTATTCTTTTAATCTCTTCTCTTTTTATTTAAACTTTTGTCTCAAAGGTTTAATCAATATTAAAAACCTTTGAATCAATCTTGACCATCCATTTAGAGTTATGGAAGTATAAAAAATGCTCCAAAATTATCAAAATTAAAATTAAAGAATAAATAATTTAATTATTTAATTATCATTTAGAGTTATTTATAAAATAAAACTCCATGTTGAATAATAACTCTTATTTTATTATTATCCATCTTTATTTAAAAAGAATTAATAATAAATAAAAGAGTGATAGTCAAACATGGAGTTTCCTTTTATAATCATGGATGTCTAGATTCATTTTGCAAGAATCCTTTTAACATTATCTTAATTTAAGACAACTCTTGCCTTTAATTAAGATAAAAATATTTTCCTGTCTAGATTAAGATAAAAAATATTTTGCTTATCTTAAATTAAGACAAATATATTTTCTTGTCTAAATTAAGACCAAACATGTTTTCTTTTCTAAATTAAGACAAATATGTTAAGCTGCCATTTTTGTACATAATTTAATTAATCAAATTAAAACATGCATTCCAACTTAAACAAGTTGAATTCTACGAAGCTAAGTGAGGAATTTATTTGGATATAGATATTCCAAGTTTTAATAAACTTAGAATTATTCTTAATCTCATTAAAAATAATTCAATCTTATTAACCATGAAATCACTCCACCATACATTCATGGTTGCACTCTTGGATAAACTATAATCACAAGAAACAATTCAATACTTGATATTAATTATTAGTTGTCCAAATGCAAACCTTTTATTGTGAACCCTTACTACCATCCAAAGATGAAAAGTGAAATTACCATTTTACCTTTTATGTCAATTTTGTCACCTAATCTCAAATTTTATCCAATTAGTGATTCAATACTTTAGATCTAATCTTTTGAGTATCTAGATGCGATGAGTAGCTAATTCATCAATCAACTAGGCTTAGGTTAATCACCAATCTTCCTGAAATCACTAAAAGTGATGTTAATGCTATAAACTCTATTATTTGGATATATGTTCCCAATTGTTCATCTCGATTATAATCCCAAAATACGAAGTCTAGATCAATGCTTTATGATGATCATGCTCATGGTAAATCAAAGATTAAAGGAGATTAAACATGAGTCCACTATCCATCAGGATTTCGGTTCTACTATAAGCAAATGCATAAGTGTGAGATCAAGATTTAAGTAATGGTTAAACTTAAATTTGATTCTCACATGATTCCAATTCATGTTATAGTGTCATTACTTGAAGTTAACCATTTCGATGATTTGAGACTCATTATTCCTTTGAAGTGAATCACATTCATTTCGTTAGAAGTAATCTGGACACTACAGCCTTAACACAATAAAGTGACTAGCTTTATTATATGGCTGTGAACAATTTTTAGATTCAATTAAAATACATATCTCTTATGTATAACTCTTTATATAAATATATTTTAATATCTCAATAGAATCATGGTACCTTAATAACTAGATAATGAATGCTTACTTAGAACAAACTCTTCATTTTATTACCAAAATATACTTTCATTACAAATTTAATGAAATTAAGCATGAAAATATACTTGTTTTTCAAGGCACCATATTCTCAAAATTTTTAACACTAACCGATAGATCGAACCAATGTTCATCTCGAAACAACCTTTTCCTATATGCATCTAAGGACTAGAACTAAGAAGTTGAGGAGATAGACGTGTATGTGTATGATCTTTGTGTTGGGAAAAAGAAGATTGACTAATAATGATATGCTCGATGCCTTCATACATCAACTAAGGGTGTGACTGGTCATAATCTAGATGTGCGACAATGTGCCTCCATTTAATAGGGTCAAACACTTTTTTCTCCTTCAACACTATCCTCGTCAGTCTTTGCTCAAAACCTCAGTCAGCTCGATCCTCTATATGTCCTATTGACACGTATTGTTCCCCCTCAAATAAAGGGACCACTATGTTCGACCAATATTCTCTTATAGCCTCCTCCGGTGTGGGCTCCAATGTTTCGTTTGCCCATAACTACGAAATATGTACCTTGCTATTAGCATTTGAAAGATAGCATACAGATAAACAGTTTATATTTGTAGGTTTGCACTCACCTTTTGAGCTGACTCCAACAATTGCACTATCTTGTAGAACTCTTTTGGCTTTTGATGGCACTTTCATTTGCACATATGTGGGTAGACGTTCTCATTGGGACAATTGGGGAACAATTAAATTTTGGAAAGCCGAGGATAGCGTCCATTGCCAAAAACTACAACTCAATTGTAAACATTATAATCACTTAACAAATACTTCACATGCCACCCTAAAATATGTTATATATAAAAGTAAAAGGCAAAATTTTAAAAAATTACCGTGCAGTACCTAGATCGCCTAGGGAAAATCGTACAGGTTGTAGCCTAAATGATCTCACTTATCGGAGGTTTCGGGAGGAACTTCGAACCATTGCAATAAGCAGTCCTCAATCAGCCTCCATACATAGTGACCCCATGGGAAAGCATTCCAGGCGTCAATGTCCTCAACCAAAGCCAACAACCAAAGCGTCACCCGCCTTCAATTGTCTTGGCCGAATATAATATTATTCTCCATCAAGACGGGTGCCATCTTCGTTATGTCTCTTGATTGCTCAAAGATGCCTCCTCAAAACGTATCAAGCAACTTTTGCAAATTCAAATTGGGACGACTATTCCAGTATCACAAGTGAATACCTCCAGAGACGACCTCGTACAATCGAAGGAATATATTCAGTAATGGACCCAATTTTAATCTTGTAACGAGGCAGAACTCTTGCTTGGAGAACTGCACCTTCGTCTTCCCTACTGTAAACCACAACTCATGCTCTTGAGATTTAGATTGATTGATTTGACGAAACCATGATGTTCTGCATGAGACCAACGCAGAAGAAGCCCTGTGGATGGATGTCTAGCAGCATTTTCAAGCATGTACGCTTCACTTCTTCGTACTTCTTTTTCTCTAAAAGCATCTTGTTGATGTACTATAATTGCAATCACTTACAATGCATGTTAATTTTGACGTTGAAAGCCCATTTCTCCCTCGCCACAACAAAAGATGCATCAAGGTTATCGTACTCTCTCAACTCCATTTGCAAAAGATATCATCTATATAGTGTAAGCTAAATGCCATAAACATTAAACCCATTTGAAGCAACACGTCAGGTTTAAAAAATATAGTGTTAATACACGCTAGGCAGAGTACTTAAAATGTTTTTATGCACCTAAAAAGATGTCAACTATATGATGTAGTTCTCTCAAAGAAATTGGCAAAGGGAATGGGAATGAAGGTACATTGAATACTAAGCCAAACAAATTAATAAGAAAAGATGAAAAATATATAATATATCACTGCGTAATTTCTTAAACCCATACGTTTCCTAAAGCAATAAAATAATGAAAAAACCGACTAAAAAAAAATCACCATTCGTTGACTCACCTCTTCACACAGTTAAGAATGTGTTCTTGTAATAGTAAACTTCCCTCAGAAGTTGGTCTTAACCTTTGTGCATATAGGAATGAGGAAATACAAATTACTCAAAGCATCTCTACTTTCTGCTCTTAGTTGACCTTTGTATTTGCCAATGAGTAATAAAATGTGATGTCGTATTGAATATCTCAGCGTTTATATACATGGATGGGAATTTAAAATGGTTTCAATAAGTCCATTTTTGTCCTAAATCCCTTTTTATTAGTTACAGCGGTAAAATTTATAACGTGCCATATAATCTCACCATGGCGTGTTATAAAACACTTTTCAATATGACATCTAAAGACCGTACTTTGACGTGTTCAAATAATTTCACCTTTTCTAGTAACAACAACCTTATCCCTAGACAGCGTGTAATAGCTTTGTTTCAACACAATTCAAAGAATTTTATTAGTTAACCTTGGCATGTAAAACCAACTTTGCTTACCCCTCACGTCTTTTAACCCACATCATCTCACTAGATCCACATTCCTTTGTTTTTTTGTCTCATTGCTGTCAAATTAGACAGGTCTCACCATGACACAATCACTGAGGTTACTACAAACGTCTTTCAATCTTGAATGACAATTGTTTCAATGTCTTCTTTTTGTATTTTTCCCCTGACTTAAAAGACTTTTCTTTATCATTTTCTTTTTCCTTCACAACACGCCATTGCATTTGTCCCTTTGTTTCAAGTTAAGGGTATAATTATCTGACATGGCATTTACTAACCTTGATCATTTGTAACATTGTTCTTTCATCATCCAGTTAAGATACATTTCTTCCAATGTAACTTATTGATTAGTTAATTTCTTATTTATGACTTCTACATAATGTGCGTTATGACCAATTTGTTTCCTAGAATGTGTCAATTGACACTATTATTACAATCCATTGATAATACTCATATGTTGGTAACCGCCATGCCAAATTTCTCACTTACATGACACGCCAACCTTATATATATTGTCAATTATACACCAACCTTATATATATTGTCAATTACACGCCAACCTTCTATATTTTCTCAGTTACACACGCGGCCTATATATTTGGTCAGTTACCCTGCTATGCATAAATATACCTTGTTATTACACCACATTCTTAACATCATTTTAAATAAAGGTATCTCTAATTATGTAGCTAAGATAATGATTCATTTACAATCAAAATAAGCTTCATAACTCAAAAGAAGAAAAAGCAACATGCTTTTACCCTAAACAAAAACCTAAATGTTAGATAAACATGTAATTTCTCCTCGTTTTATGTTATACTATACCTGAAATAAAACTTCATACTCAATAACTTATACTACATAAAATAATTAAACATATATATCCACGAGGTATAAATTAAAAGTTTTAGCACTACTACATTATGGGATATTTGTACTAACTTTATTTACAAACTATTGCATCAACAAAAAAGAGTCAGTGAACTTACCCGCATTAACTCTTCATTGAACTCAAGTGTTCGAATATTGGTCATTCCATTAAACAAATTACTTACACCATCAATGTTTAACCATTCTCCAAATTCAACCGGCCATCAAGGCGAACAAGACAAAATGTTGGTCAAATTTCACCATGATCATATAAATTCCATCTACTTGGTCAAGTTTGAAAAAAAATATTTAACTCCATAAGACTTTCAGATTGATGACTATACCCAATCAACAACTCTTCATGCGCATGCCATCCAGACAAAAGTGTCACAGCCTAATTTTTGAGCCATGACCGACGCATGGGCCCAATAGGCATAATCCACTAAGCCCAAGCAAGCTTTTTTATATGATTATATTCATCATTCAATCCATCACTTTAAATGCCATATTTCGTAATTCTCAAGTATAATTATTTCAACAATATAATATGGCAACCAACTACTTACATTTATATCATCCAAAATAGTGTCACCCATTGCCAACTCATAGTGGCAACGTTAATCAAAATAAACATATATTGTTTATGACATGTATCTTAGGGATTTACATCACGTGTATGTATACAAAGGCTAAAGACTCTTGACTTCCAATGGAGTGACTCTGGGTACGGATATGGCTACTAAATGCCATGATACCTACCAAAAGGCTAATACAAGTGGACACCTCAATCTAGGTCCCAACTACCTCTGAATCTGAAAATATGAAGTTGAAATGATTGAGTATAAACCCAGTGAGTGAACATAGGAAGGGAACAAGCAAACGATAAGGAAAGTGTAGAAATCATTATGCACTTATGTTGAAAACAATGCAATTTAGCTTAATTTCTTATGAAAACCCCTCAATTCAATCCTTGATTATTTAGTGCCTTAGTGTTGAAAGATCCATGATCAACAATGAAGTTGAAAAGAGTGAAAACTACAACAAAATCCAAGCAAGACAAGCATGGCAACGAGAATGAAATTTCGCTACAGCAAAATTCAGGGCAAAAATTTTGAACCAACCGCCTGAGAGTTTCTCGCTGTAGTGAAAACTCAAGCAAACATTTTACCCAACCACCCAAGAGTTTCTCGCTGCATCAAAAACTCGAACAAGGTCAAGCCCCCAGCACCCGAGAGTTTCTCGCTACAATGAGAATGAATTTTGTTGCAGCGAGAAACAGGGCAATTAAATTAGAAGAATTCTTGTCACAATGAAAATCCATTTTTGCTACAATGAAAATCAATTTGAACGTATTTAACAATTTTTAATATTCAACATTCAATACAATCACATTTTATTTCTGTAACCTCTATATAACATATATAAATATATATACAACTATCGATATCACTTCAGCTCTCCCCTAGCTCATATGCACTCCCACACTGCACATTACAATATCATCATCAAGTGCACTCCCACACCGCACCTCACCATCACCGTCATGTGCACTCCCACACCACACACGGCATACATCATCATCATGTGCTCTCCCGCATTGCACATGGCATACATCATTGGCGTGTGCTCTCCCACACTGCACACTACTAGCACTGTCATGTGCATTCCCACACCGCACACGCACAGTTATAATTATCACACAACATTATCGTTCAAGGCATAACATACATATCATCATAATAGAGAAACAAATGAATTCATCCCACTACAGATTTCACATCATAAAAACGTTTCATCTAGGGCTTGTTCCCATGCATATTTAGAGAAAAGTTCAATAAAATATTTCAAGTGATTCAACCAAATACGTATGCATTTATCCCAAAACATTTTAATGCAAGTTCACTCACTTGTCTTTGTTGATTCTTAAATCAACTCCAACTTCCACTATGCCCCAAGGGGAGATGTGGGGTCTCGTTGGAACCTTGGTGGTTTTGTAGTTGAATTCCTTTTCAAGAGTTTGTCAAAGCTATTATGGAAAGCCTCTCTCTCTCTCTCTCTCCCTAAAACATCTAGCTAGTGAGAGAAAGTAATGAGGAAAGACTTTTAATCTTGAGGTGTAGAAGTGAAAAAGCACAAAGAATCCTATGAAAAAGTGTACCAAAGCATGAAAATTAAAGTTACTTTGAGAAAGTTATAGAGGTTTCAAGGGATTGCTTCCATGGAATATGGAAAACATTTAGTGAGGAAGAAGGATGGGAAGAAGAAGAAAAGGCTGCTGGAAGTAAGGAGAAAGTGCTGGAAAAAATGAGATATTTATCCTAAAGTTGACTAAAGTTTCACTTATTTACAAAAATGCCATTGCATAGTTGACTTTGCCTTCTTCTTCCCTTTGGCTCAAACTTTTTACTCTTTTGCCACTGAGAAAAGGTCCACAATAGATTAGAGGTACTCGAGTTCATGAAAACTTAAAAATTTAGACTCGAGAACTAAAATGACCATTTTGCCCCTATCATGGAAATTATTATTATTTCTATTTTCTTCATTTGTTTCATTATTATATACCTCATTCATTTATTTCTTAGGCCTACTTAGACCTTAATAACATTAGAAAACCCACTTCTAGGATCTCACTAAGGAAAATGATAAAATTACCCCTAATTTGTGTCATCATGTCTACCTCCATTACACTTCTATGAAGGTAGAGGTTTCATAAAAAGGCTTTGAACTGAATCATCATCTACAAAGTCTACACTGCCATTATCCATAGTCTTCACACTTGGAAACATTACGTCATTAGAGATGCTCATAACAATACCAGTATAAACATGTAGTTCCAGTTTCAAGACTGTCTTATTTCTAAAGAGACTATGACGTAGCAAACCCCACAATCCTCTCTTATGGACATCTGTATATAAACTTGTTCCTCACTTCCTATAATGCAAGACATATAATACACCCAATAAGTTTGATAACCTTCAAGATTAGATATAATCAATAAGGTTGCCTTCATATCGTCGATCAATGGTTTTCATGCACTTGGCTCGACTAGCCATTTGGGGATTTTTATTTTCACTTCTTTTCAATGAAACTCATTCAGTTGAAATGATCATAGAGGGTTCAACTCCTTTTTTCTTCGGATCAATTCTAGTTATAAGCCCAACTTAAATGCCATAATTTCAAAATTCTATACCTAGGGTTTCACATTGTCTTGTTTTCAATTTCTTTAGGAAACAAGTGTTCTCGATTGGGGAAAAAATGGCGCTTTCTTTTATAAAAATGTGTTAGACAAACTTCACTTGATGCCTATTCCCCAAAAAAACAAAATTACATGCAAAGAGAAGAGATAATTTAAAGTTTTGTTTCATGGTTTGTCTTCAAGATAACCCCTCAACGTCTTTAAAGCCCAATGCAGAACAAGTTAAGTTTTCTTACACGTCAATCCAAGTTATTATATTCCATGAAGGCATATTCTCGCTTGCTACACGCCAACCTAACAATATTCGGTTAAAACACGCAATGTGTCATAACGAAGTTGCTACATGGCTCGCTTAATCATTAAGCTCATACATACATGCCTAAAAATTTCCAATTTTTATACATGGCATCTTAGAACAACATTTTTTCAACAGCTACTACATGCCAAGCTTAAATTATCCATGTTCCTACATGACATGCCAACAAATACATTTGTTACGCGCCATTCGTTACAAATATCATATGACTTGCTTATTCATGTGTTTGATTGAAAGAACCATATTAATAGTCACTTGTATTCATCCAACAACTTTGAATTCAGATGCATAGTTTTGAGACGTTAAATCAGCAATCTTGATTCTCATTACTCTGACTAAATGTATATAGACTGAATGTCTTTTCACCTATCATCCTTATAAACTGTTAGGTTCTCAACTTGCTCCATTTTCAATATTAATTTCTTTATTTCCTTTTTGTCTACCAAAACTTTTTCAACAACTATAAATACCTTTGTAATTCAGCATTACCATCACAATTTCCTCTAAGTTACACAACAATTATATTATTTAATTGTTCTACTTCAGCCATATTTTACTCAATTACTATCACGACCCAGTACTCCCCTCGAGCCTGTGACAACTGTCGCGGTGTCCCGGTAGACACTCATTACCCGAAATGTCAACCCGAAACCCCGCAAGGCTTAATATCAATTTCTCATTTCCCTTGTGAGCAACCGTTGCCAAATATTATGTTCTAAAAGATTTTAAACTATTTTCAACTTAAAATAAATAAAATAATAATTTTCTTCCCATATGGGTATTTTGGTTATTTTTTTTTTAAATTTCGAAACCAGCTAAAATATAGAATACAAGTACAAAACACATAATTCATGATTAAAAATAAGTTTAAAAGTCTAAAACCTCCATTTAAAACGAAATTATGATTATTTGGATATAATAAGAAAATAAAACAAATATTAAGTAAAATATTCTATTTTCTTATTAAACAATATTTTTAGAATTATAAGTAGATAATTTTTGTAGGGTAAAAGCAAAATAAATGCATACATACTGTAATATAATAAGCTAGAGTATTTAATTTAATTTACAATAACCAGTGAGCCCCCGAATAACCAAAAGTAAAGAGGATTGTGAATCTACGGTTTAGAGAATGCAAATCCCATAGTAGTCCTCGATGAGATCAACTATCTACAGTCTAATCTGAGCCTGAAATGGATGGAAATGAGGGTGTTGAGATTATAAAATCCTAGTGAGTAAACAGGCATCATCATAAACATCTAGAGTTGAGTACATGGAAACGATAAAGTAAATCATCGTAAATTGGGTCACAACATTAGAACACATTTCATTGAAAATACGTAAAGAGGCTTATGAATCTCATAAAACTAGGCTTGTGCCATAAATCCGTTCTCAGGGACACCTTGGCCGAGGCATCCTACCGAGACCGCCAAGGCTGTTAAAAATTCACATTTCGTATAAATCATATTTTTATTTTGAAAACATAGCTGTTCCTTGACGTTGGTTGAGTTCCCCCTTATGTGGTGGTTTGTCATGAAGTGAACCCTAAGCTTTACCCTAGGAGATAACCTACGCGCCTCTCCGTTCGAGGTAAGAATATAATGGGGTTTACCGTGCCCCTCTAAAAGGCTGGTCCACAAAAATCCCCTACTGTAGTGATTAATTAATATATAATCCACCATACAATAAAATTCAATAACATGATATGGCAATTTCTGTAATTCGCAGCCTTTCAAGGCAACTAAACAATTCGTATTTCAATACAATTGCCAACCAGCCAATCATGCTGATTTATCATAAGCCAATCAATTTAAATAATCGAATTGCAACAATTAACAGTCTCCATGTACTCTATTTTTCAACATCATTATTAATTTCAAAACAATTTATAAATTAATTTCATTGAAACACATTTATTCATAAAACATGAAAATTTACCTTTTTAAATCCCTTTTTTCATAGAATTCATGAAATCATCTAAAAACCACCCTAGATAATTAAAATGGCAATAAGTTTACTCACAATGTCTAGAGTGCAAATTTTTGAAGTACTCAGACTACTAGTCCTCGGGTGTAATTTCCTTGCCTTTATCGGAGGACTCACCACCTTGACACAGTAGAAAATTGAGAAACTCACTACATTGGTACTAAATCAAAATTAAACTAATTTAGACTACTAATACATGATATGGAATGCAAAATGCACGAATAACCATCTAAATTTCGGTACCGGCCAAATTCATCTTATCACCCGATTAATTACTAACGTGTCCAATTTAATCCTAAATTACTCCATTTCGTTTCTAATACCTCAATTCACCAAACATTATTCAAATAACACCAATTTCAGCATCAAAACCCTCCCATTTCTTCATGGAAAAATTCAGCCATTACAGTGCACTAACACCGTGATTTTTCCTACTTAATTTTTCTCAAAATTATTCATCATTTTCTAAGCCATTTCTCTTGAAATAATAACAATCCATCACCCACACACATCAAGGAAGATTCGGCCAATGAAGATTCACGGGGAAAATGGACTCTTTTCTTGTTGTTTTGCTTTTAAATATGCGAAACTAACTAAAAACACTAACATATCTTAAAAGCAATTCAATCCAACATCTTTCTCTCTCCATACCCATTTTGACAAGCCATGAATTCATCATGAAAACATGTAATTTAACCATGAAAAATAAGGAGAAATGCTTAAGGAAAATAGATTTTAAGTTTAAATTGAGAAATCCTACCTTTTTCACTTGTTTTCCTTGATTTTCCACACTTTTTCTCTTGAAATTCTCCACCTAGGGTTTGTTCTTCCTTTGTTTCCTTCTTTTCCTTGCTTGGCCGAATATTTGGAGAGATAATAGGCTGATTTATGCTATTTTTAAACTAAATAATAAAATATTCTAAGCTTAACACTTGTCATTTTCTTTTTGGTCCATTTTTAAAACTTAAAAAATTTAAACTTTTTATCTCCATCACATATATTTTCTCACTTATCCATAACATAAAAGTCAATGAATGAATTCTATGAGCATGACAAGCGTTAGTGGTGTAAAATTACAATTTTGCCACTAGGGTGAACAAAATTACCATTTTACAATCTTTCAAAAAAAATTTTCCATTTTGTCCTCAAGTGAAAAAATTACCATTTTGCCCCTAGATAGTGAAATTTTCGATTTGACTCCAAATTGATCCTCGAACTCCAAATCACCATTTTAAATCATTCCTGGACTTTAAAATTTTCAATTTCAACCTAAAATCTCTATTTGATCTAGTTCGAGGCTTAAATCAACTTTGTTGTACCTCTAGGAATACCGACTTTTGTAAATTTTTCGGGACTCTCCTAGCATGCAAACATGTTATCCATCACATGTATGTCATGACAAATATTTTATAAGGTCAAGCTTTACAATTACAGTTCTCCTATATCATATCTTCCCTAAACCTTCAACCCTAAACCCTCAACCTTCAATAGTCAACATTCAACACAAAACCATTGCAACGATTCAAAAATGGCCATTGTCGAATTGATTCATCTTATTCTCTCCTATTCTTACCTTGCTAACTCAATTAATTTTCAACTGCTGATAGGAGACATGAAGATTAATCCTTAGGCTTTTTCTCCATTTGGGCTCGTTTATCTTGGTTACTTTGTACTAAATCTCCGTTGCCCTAATTCATTGATTTTGCGCAGTATGATGTTGTTTGGGAGACTGGCTCGTAACTAACCATTGGGGATATCTTATTCTTCTTCTTCCTTTTCTTTCTTTAAAGTCACTATAATAGCAAGGATATCAGCTTTAACCTCTTCCTCCATTAGACTCACCACAATCGGTTCCTCCATTTATTTCACCTCAACATTCTCATACTCTCTTAAATCCATTTACATCAGAATATAGTCCTACACATGTAAGCTACACACACTGAACAGTTAACCAAAAAAGCTCCATCACATTTACAAAAATATTTCTTTTATTACACGCCTTGCATAATTTCTATTTTGTTACACACACTGACTAATTTCTATTTTGTTACACACCCTGACTAATTTCTATTTTGTTACACACCCTGACTAATTTCTATTTTATTACATGTCATAACTTTAATCCAATTTTTGTTACACGCTATTTCTAAATTTCATAACATTCTGAACGTAATACATTTAATAATACGCTATTACACGCAGTGGCTAAAGGATATCTGCTTTCACCTCTTCCTCTGTTGGACTCACTACGACCGGTTCCTCCTTTTATTTCACCTCAACAGTTTCGTACTCTTTGAAATCCATTTGCATTAGAATACAGTCTTGCACATGTAAGCTACACACATTGAACAATTAATTAGAGAAACTCCACGATATTTACTAACATATTTCTTTTGTTACACGTCCTGTATAATCTCTCTTTTGTTGCACATCCTATATAATTTCTATTTTGTTACACGCCCTAACTAATTTCTATCTTTTTATACGCATTGACTAATTTCTATTTTCTTACTTGCCATACCTTTAATCCAATTTTTTTTACAAACTATTTTTAAATTTCATAACATTCTGAATGCAATACATTTAATAATACAATGTTACACGTAATTCCTCAAATTTGTTGGTTTCAACACGCCATATTCATGCAATTTGTGAAATTGCCAATTTGTTACACGCCTTGCCCATTTTCTCTGCTATATGTTATAACATTCGACCCAAATAGCCATGTCGTCTAATATCTCTGACAATTTCCACAACTTTGAACAAAACCAATGCCATTTAACAACAAAACCCTAGACCACATTCTCAACCAATATGGCATTCAAATCACTAAACCCACTCAAAACCAAAAAAAAATCGACATTACCTGACTTACCCTGTGTTGTCAACTTTTTCCCTATCACTGCTACCTTTACTCTCAACTTGTTCGACCACTTCCCTATCTTTCAAAATGAGTGAAATGATCGTTTAATATTCCTTCATTATTATATATCTACGTTTCTGTTTATGACAATGTCTAATAAATCAGAGAAAATCATTGTCATATCCTGCAACCATAGGAAGGTTTTACTTTTAACAAATTGTCTTTTACCAAACTCTAGCCATATCTATTTGTTTAATCTATTTGTGTGTGTATGACAGTACGCGTGATTGAAATGGTTTCATTTAAGGGCACTTTTGTTCAAAAATCTTATCTCTTGGCTAAAAACAATCAAAATTATAGGAAGGGTTATTTCCAAAAACATCTTATATTTTAGGAGTAAAAAAAAATTCCCTTTGATTTTCATATGGAAATTTATACTTTACTAGTGTGAACCCTTTTTAATTATTTGTTGTGATTATAATAAAAAGGATTATAGATTAAGTGCTTGTATTAGACAAAGATTTAATTCTAATTTTAGCAATTAAGCTATTTTTTTATTTTTATTTTAAAAAATATTTAAAAAATAATTGAAAATGTCAATGAGTAAGCTACTGACTTAAGGTACTTAACCTGAATCTAATTATTTGATAATGTACTTGAATCTTATAAATAGTTGATTAAATTTTAACATTGTTATTCAAACCCATATATGAATATCTTACACATTACCCGTTAAATATTTAATTAAAATAAAATTAAAAAAAATTAATTTATATATATTATTATTGACAAATTAATAAATTAGGGATGTAAACAAATAGGTATTCGTGTACTAGACCTCGAATTCATTTAATTAAGAAGGTATCCGATCTGGTGGCTAGTCGATAGAAAACGTAACCGGTTAGCCTAAAAGAAAGAAAAAAGTAAAAAACGAAAAAGAACATTTTAGAAATTTCACATTAAAGTGTAATGTCATTTACACGTTTGGAGCTGAGTATTCATTTTTAAAACTAATAGACACATGTGAAATTATCACTAAAAATCGAGAGGATCTGTATATTTTACAATAGATAAAGTTGAAGTTATAGATGTGATTTTTATATGAAATTTATACTTTATTAGTGCAAACCTTTTTAATTATTTGCTGTGATTATAATAAAAAGGGTTATAGATTAAGTGATTGTATTAGACGAAGATTTAATTCTAATTTTAGCAATTTATCTATTTTTTATTTTTTAATTATTATTTTAAAAAATAAAAAAGTAATTAAAATATCAATGAGTAAGCTACCGACTTGATATTCTTAACCTGAACCTGATTATTTGATAATGTACTCGAATCTTATAAATAATTGATTAAATTTTAACATTGTTATTCGAACTCATATTTGAATATCTTATCATTTACTCGTTAAATATTTCATTAAAATAAAATTAAAAAAATTAAATTTTATATATTATTATTGACAAATTAATAAATTAGGGATGTAAACAAATAGGTATTGCGTACTCAATCTCGAATTCATTTAATTAAGAAGGTATCTGAATTCTATTAAAATCAAATAAAATCGTACAATATTATCTAAAATTGAACCCTATCAATATAACATTATTTGCTAATTACTCGAATCTGTTAAATATCCTGTTAAATAACTCAAATAACAACCTAAATAATTAAAACCCATATCCAAAAATTAATTTTATATTTGTTAGTTTACAAAAAAATTTGGTTACTTATCAAAAAATTTTAATTAAGATGACAAAGATTGTATCGAAGGTAAAGAGGATAAATATTTAAATCTCACAACTAAAAAGTTTTTTAAAAGAATTAAAATTTAAAATCATATTTATAATGTGAGTATAATTAAGTTCGGATTTAAGGTATACCAAAGATGATGCCCAAAACCTACCTGAACCTGATTTGGGTATTAAAAGCTTTAACTACATCCACCCATAATCGAATATAAGGTACTTAAACCTTATGTTATCGAGTTGAATATTTAGATATTCGCATAATAACAACTCATTTACATCCTTATAATAAATTAAGCTTAGTTTATAAAAAAGAAATTTAAAATTTAAAATCATATTTATAATAATATATAATAAATTTTAGTAAATATTATGTTAATTATAAATAAATTTATAAATATATATATTAAAATTTAATATTAAAAATTAATATTTATAATTAAGTTTGAATAATAGATATTTTAAAATTATTACTCAAATTACACTAAAGCTTTGACGGGTAATAATTATTTTTTAAAATTAAAAAAATTTAAATATTAAATTATATATCAATTAATAAATTAAATATTCAAATACGATAAATAATAATTTATTAATAAAAACATAAAAATAAAGTATCTCAACTTTTTTAATAAGGTCAAATTCCACTCACTTCCTACAAATAATAACAGCCTCAATCAAATACGAGTAGTTTTTACTGTACGAATATTTGTCAACGAGAGACACGTCCACTCCCCCAGGCTCCAGCGCCTTCTCTTTCTCTCTCTGACTCGGTTACCGCTGTCTATCAGTGCAAACAAACGTTTAACAGATTTTCCATCTTTCCATCCATTTGTCTGCTCTTTTTCTTTAAAAGTGTATGTTTAAACCTCAGCTCTTCCTCTCCTTACTTGCTTTATTAAATGAATGCATATCTATCTCTAGATTTTATGGTTATTGGGTGTTTGAAATGAAGCTTCATTCATTTGAAGTGGAGTTTTCTTTTCGTTTATGCTGGAGATTTGTATCATGGTTTTGAAGTTTTCAAGAAAGATTAATGTTTTGTCTCAAATGGTTGGACAGAACCCTGCCAGCCTAACGAGTCTTATGATTGAAGAAACAAGAACTGAAATCTTATCAAATTGACCAAGACTTGTTGTTCTTTTTCCCCCCTTTTGGTGTGTAGTATGCTATGCTGTTCTTTGATTTTGATCTGGGAATAATTGGTAATCGCTGTGTGTGAATTACATCGTGCTTCTAAAATCTTTCAGGTTCTTATGGCAGACAGCAATGTCTTTTCACGTGTGCTTCATTCTATTCTACCCTTATTTGCAGACTGTCTAAGTCAACTGCTTGCATGAGCTATGTAACTCTTTTTCTCTTTACAAAGTTGGAATTGTTTGATAATGGCTTCAAGAGTTATATCGCGAAGGAGGAGCTGCATTTTTAGTTCCCCAATTCGACCCACTTCCCTGATTCGAGGCTTTTCTTGGTTTGAGCATAGGCTATCATCTACATCTGAAGACTCACGGGGATCAGGCTGGCTCGCAAGCCATCCTTATCAGAATACTGATTCTAAGAAAGTGGCTTTACCTTCGGTTCCCAACAATGAGCTGTCTTATTTTCTAGCAGCACAATTTCATAGGAGTAACTCGTTTGGAATCTCAAAATCGGGTTATCAAGTTGGAAATTTAGATTTTGTTTCTCCATTGGGACTCCGATGGTTCTCACAATCTGCACGTTCTGCTTCAACAGCCACTGCTGGTCAACCCCAATTGGGCAGTGGTAATGATGGAAGTGAACAACAAGCTCCTAAAAAGGTGAAGGAAGCTTCACCTGAGGAATGTGATCAAGCAGTTGAAGGTCTGAGCACAGTGAAAGCCAAAGCAAAAGCTAAGCAGGTACAGGACTCCCCCAAAAGCGCTCAATCAATAATCAAGAAAGTATGGGCTGCATTTCTGGGCATTGGACCAGCTTTGAGAACTGTTGCTTCCATGAGCAGGTTTAAACTTCTCTATAGTATTTTTCCAGTTGAACTGATGTAATTCCCCTGATACTTATTATTATTATTTTACCTCCTTCCAGGGAAGACTGGGCAAAAAAGCTTCGTCATTGGAAGGATGAATTTAAATCTACAATGCAACACTATTGGTTGGGTACAAAGTTACTTTGGGCTGATATTAGGATAAGCTCAAGGTTGTTGGTAAAACTTGCTAATGGGAAGGGTCTTTCTAGAAGGGAAAGGCAACAGCTTACTAGAACCACAGCTGATATTTTTAGGCTAGTTCCTTTTGCAGTCTTTATTATAGTACCATTTATGGAATTCTTGCTACCGGTATTTTTGAAATTATTTCCCAACATGTTACCATCAACCTTCCAGGACAAGATGAAAGAACAGGTAATGTGTTGCCTTGAATTTCTCCCTTAATGAAGCATTTCTCTCACTTTAGTATTATTACTTATAGTATCTATGGCTTAGGAGAATGGCCAATTTATGCTAATCTAGTGTGGGTTTTATATTTTATCGTCCGGATTGTTTATGCTAGGAAGGAATATTTTTATTAGTGTGGCTGTCTACCTTTTATAATATTACTTTGTGAACTTCCTAATAGCAATACATTGAAGTTGAGCATTTTGATTTTTACACTTATAAAAGTAAGAGTCTACCTATAGGAAGCATTAAAAAGACGGTTAAATGCAAGGATAGAATATGCAAAGTTTCTTCAAGATACAGTGAAAGAAATGGCAAAGGAAATCCAAAACTCACGGAGTGGAGATGTTAAAAAGACAGCAGAAGATCTTGATGAATTTATGAACAAGGTATTTTTTTTCTTTTTCGTATTTTCTTCCTGGTGTTGGTGGCAATTTATGTGGGTTTCTCTTATAAGAGAAAGATATTAATGTATGGTTCATTCTGGCATTTGAACAGGTTAGAACTGGTGCAGGTGTATCCAATGATGAAATTTTAGGCTTTGCCAAGTTATTTAATGATGAGCTTACTCTAGACAATATTAGCAGGTTGGTACTTCACTAATTGTTGTCTTATTATGGAATTTCCCACAGTTCATCTCTTCATTGGGTGTGTAAATATCACTTGTATGTGTGTATGAGTTTCCTTCCCTCATATTCGATAGGAAAAAGAAAAGGAATTATGCCTGTCCTTCAGCTTATAGCTGCCTTGATATATTGATGATTGTAGCTTTTTTCGTTGTCGGTTACAGGCCTCGTTTAGTGAATATGTGCAAATATATGGGTATCAGTCCATATGGTACAGATGCATATTTACGGTATATGCTTCGGAAAAGACTGCAAGAGTAAGGCTTTCTGCTTTTTTTCTTTTCTTTTTCTTTTTGGGATGTGTGACAGGATGCTTAGCTGACAGAGTTTAAATTAAGTTTCCTTTATCCTGATCATTAATGCTTTATGATGTCCTGGATGAGGAGATTAATTACCCCATTTTATTTTTTGATAATTCATTGAAATTTTGTATTGCTTAAAACTGTATGTAATTGGTAGGATTAAGAATGATGATAAGATGATTCAAGCTGAGGGTGTGGAGTCCCTTTCTGAAGCAGAGCTTCGCCAAGCCTGCAGAGATCGAGGCTTACTTGGATTACTTTCAGTGGAGGAGATGAGGCAACAGGTTAGTGCTCAATTCTGTGGATCTTTTTTGTCAACTGAATATTATGTTGCTTCAGTCAGAAGTTTATTTGATAATTTTCAGGGCTATTATAAAGCCTGGCTAGTTTGGATTAGTACGAGGAGCTTGAACAAAAGATTAACACCGTGGTTATGCTTCTTTTGCAGATTGTTAACACCATTAGGATTTTATATGCGTACGTTCATAAATTTCGTTGCCTTAGAGGGAGTTTTTGACTAGAATATGTGCTTAGGAACCTTATTTCTAATTTGTCTATGTTGATTTACTAATAAGTTCTTCCCATAGGATGTTTAGGAAAGTGATGTCTTATCCTGTTATTTAAATATTTATTTCCCTTTGCAGTTGCGTGATTGGCTGGATTTATCACTCAATCATTCAGTGCCCTCTTCTTTATTGATTCTCTCTAGGTAAGTTTGCATTTTTACTTGTTTATGTTTGTTTAACATATGACCACAAATTTTATTTTCCTTGTTCATTTCTACAGAGCATTCTCTGTGTCTGGAAAAGTCAGACCAGAGGAGGCTGTTCAAGCTACACTATCCTCTCTGCCGGACGAGGTTGTAGATACTGTTGGGGTTACAGCTTTACCATCTGAAGATTCTGTTTCAGAAAGGAGGAGAAAGTTGGAATTCCTCGAAATGCAGGAAGAACTTATCAAGGTTTACTATGTCAATGCTTTACTTGATGTTCCATGTTCAGGTTTTTTTTTCTAGGCCATGACATCTATTATCCTTTATATGATTCTCATTTTCTGTGCCCTCTTATATGATTCTGGTGAAAAAGGAAAAACATATATGTTGTATTAACTGAATTATCAGTTTACCAAGGTTGTATTCATGTGATAGAGGCTGATACCAAGTCATGTTACAATGGAACAGAGAGTGTATAAATCTCAAGGATTTTTATGCTTTATTGCCATTGAACCTACTTTGGGACTGGGATTGGGATTGGAGTGCTTATTTCCTCCTTTTTTTCAAAGTGCAAGTTGATTTTGTTTTACTTTATGTACATATGCATCTGTGGTGTTATTTGTGTACCATTTGAGTTGGTAGATCAGGAGGTTTCAATTCTGTTGCATTCTGTGAGTGACCTTGTTGTTTATATTTGAATAAATGAATGTATAGGAGGAGGAAGAGGAGGAGGAAGAGGAACAAGCCAAGTTAAAAGAATCTATTAGCAACGAAAAGGATGTGGCATTGAAAGAGATGGCTGCTTCCACAGCTAAAGAAGCACAAGAATTAGCAAAAGCAAAAACATTGGAGAAACACGAGCAGCTATGTGAGCTCAGCAGAGCATTAGCTGTTTTGGCTTCTGCATCTGTAAGGACTGACAGTAATAACACTTTTTATGTGTACCTTGTATTTGATGCTTCATACTGAGATTCTTGACTTTCTTTGCTGCTACTTTTTCAGTCAGTCAGCAGGGAGCGTGAAGAGTTCTTGAGACTGGTCAAGAAAGAGGTATTTGTTGCACAATAGTTCTGAAAAATAAAATGGATATTGGTTTTTTGAGTTTCCCTTCCTTTTATCGGGGGATTTGTTATTAATAGACCTATGAAAAACTTTCTACCCTATAGGTAGTGGGCAATTAGTTGCACATGAAAGCCCACTAATAACGACTAAGAGCCTGCATGTGCAGGGCCCTATAGAATGGGCTAATGAGAGCTTAGGGAGGATACGGTGTTCACAAACTCAGCTCCCAGACGCAGGACAGGGAAGGGAAAGAAGGAGAAATAGGGATCAGTGTGAAAACTGATGGAAAAGGAAGGATTAGAACTTAGTGAGAAAGTAGAGGAAATGGAGCAGAAAGATAGAAGAGGGAGAGAAATCCAATTCTAATAGATCTCAATAATCCATAATTTTGAAGCTGTCAGAAACTGAAAACAACTCGAGTGCTTATAGGCTATTCCTTAAACCCTAAAGCATATATGGAACACAAAAAATAACCATAGATGGACTAATAATTCTCTAATTACTAAAATTACAATTGAATGCATAAAATATAATTATTTAATCAAATAAAAGTTTGACTTGTAATCAACTTCTTTTTGTCCCATGTCCCCGCTATCATTTTCCCATCCTATTTGAGATTTGGGAAAAAGAAAATCTCTTTCCCACATTTCATACCTTATAGACCATCCACTTCATGTGTGTGTGAAAAAAAACAATTGTTGATTTTTTCTAAAACCTGAAGTAACTTTAAACCTATGTCACATTTATATTTTGACAATATTATATTACAATTCAAATTAACTTGAAATATATTAAGACTCAAAGCAGGAACTTGTTTAGCAATTGGTCAATTGTTGACTAGTACCCACGTTAAATCACCAAAACATGATTTTGAGTTGCAAATTTTGTTAATCATGAGTTTCGTTATTGTATGTTGCGTGAACTTTTCAATGATATATGAAACTTATTTAGATTCAATTTTTATGAAAGGAAAGCAAAACCCAAAGTAAATAGCTCATAAAGTTCTTATTCAGTACCGAGCTTTTAACAAGTTCGTTTGTGATCTGTTTGTCAAAAGCCTGCCTATCAATATAGCAAGCCAAATCTTTGACTAGTACCCACATTAAATCACCAAAACATGATTTTGATTTGCAAATTTTGTTTAACCATGAGTATTCTTATTGTATGTGGCATGAACTTTTCAATGATATATAAAACTTGTTTAGATTCAATTTTTTCGAAAGGAAAGCAAAATTCAAAGGAAACAACTCATAAAGTTCCTTTTCAAGACCAAGCTTTTAGCAAGTTTGTTTACGAACCATTTATCAAAAGCCTGCCTATCAATATAACAAGCCAAACGCACCTTTGACTTGTACCCATATGAAATCACCAAAACATGATTTTGAGCTGCAAATTTTGTTTAACCATGAGTTTTCTTATTGTATGTGGCATGAACTTTTCAATGATCTATGAAACTTATTTAGATTCAATTTTTATGAAAGGAAAGCAAAACTCAAAGTAAACAACTCATAAAGTTCTTATTCAGTACCAAGCTTTTAACAAGTTCGTTTATGAACTGTTTATCAAAAGCCTGCATATCAATGTAACAAGCCAAACTCACCTTTGTACAAAATTTGGTCCATGTAGTAAAGAAGCTTGAAAATTTTGTTCAAAATTGTTTCTTTAGTTTAACAATGAACACAAACACACTCTAATTAAAGCTCATTCTTAAGCTGTTCTACAAACAGACTTTGTTCACTTACATCATAACAGCAACAAAGGTGAGTTTGACTTCAATGTGGAGGACAAAAGTTTTTCCCCTCGATCTTTGTTAAAAATGTGCTATGATACTATCCTTTTCTTTTAAAAATGTTACTATCCTATTTATAAAACTTTGACTGTTGCCCATGCATCCTATATCGCCCTTGATATCCAAGATAATAATTACGAGTTTAAATCTACTGAATTTCTCTTTCTATATTCCTTTTAAGAATTTTCTGTTGATCTTTTTGTTTCTTTTTCTCTTACTATTGTCAGATCCAACTGTACAACAGTATGGTAGAAAAAGAGGGTACAAAAGGTGAAGAAGAAGCTAAGAAGGCATACAAAGCTGCTCGGGAGGATAGTGACCGTACTGCTGGGAAGGCAATTGGTGACAAAGTGTCCTCTGCCCTCATTGACAGGGTGATTATTTCTATAGAATCTTTACTTACAACAGTCTTCAACTTTAATCTTACTGTTAATTTATTAGCTATCTGTGTTGTTAATTGTAACATATGTTGTTTTAGACCTGGAAAGTGACACAATAAATTAACACAATGTTTCACTTTTCAGGTTGATGCTATGCTCCAAAAGCTTGAAAAAGAAATTGATGATGTTGATGCGAAGATTGGGGACCATTGGCGGTTGCTTGATAGGTTTGTTCATTGCCATTCTGAAAAGATTGCATGTTTTGATCGATTATACTAGGTGAAATTGTGAATTTGCCACAGCACCTTATCTGTGCATGTTTAACATGTGATAATTGACTGTCTGCCTTCCTCTTAGTCTCTAATTGCAGCATATATCTTGAGTGCCCTATGAAGTGCTTTTAAAGCAAGAGCAATGTTAATATTGTAGCCTTTTAGCTGTACTGAACCAAGGTCGCTGGACATGAAAGTTGTCTCTATGGGTTAAATCCAAATGTTGGAAGATCAGCCAGATCCGGTTTGTCATTAGTAATGAAATAGATAATCATAGAAATACTTAGTAAAGAACTCAGTCTGACCTCCTGCTGTTTTGCAAGACCCTGGCTTATAACATGACAATATTCTAAACTTGGATATCTTACATATTCGAGTTTTGGACTTGTAACTTACAATGTCTTCATTGTTTTTTTCTCCCTAGCTAGTTAGTTCCTTTGTCTTCCGAGTGTTTCCTTGATTCATTGGTAAAAGCAATTCCCTATATCTGAACTTGGCAGGCATGCTTTCCAACGTTATTCAGTTGACTTTCTTGTTCCACTTGGCCTTCGTTTGTTGTGTGAATGAGTCCTTACTAGACTAGCATTTAGGTAAGCTGCACTAAGACACTAATCAGCTACTACTTATGACCAGTTTTACCCACTAACCAATGGCTTGGCCTAATCTCTGGGAAGCAACAGCCATTGTCACATTAAAGAAACCAGTTGAACAGAAATTCCCATTTAGAAACTTTTATTAGCAGGCACTTTTCTTCATGCTTTTCTCTGTGGGTCTTTGGTCCTGTTTAATGAAATGGTGAATTTAAGTTCATCAAGTTTTAGTAATTTTTGTCAAAAACAGCTTATTATTAGAAGCATATTTGATTTTGGTTGCCATTTTTTCACTTGTGAACACTTGTATGCACCTCTTTTCCCTGCAAGCAGCAATAGAATTCTAGCTTCCTCCAAAAGTTCTTTCTTGTAAAGATCTCTACTACCAGGAAGTGCTTTGAGCACAATTAAACTCCGAGGAAAGCACCTTAAATACTTAAAAAGTGCTTATGATGAATACAATATTACATCAAATGGGACCCTAATTTTTTCCCCGCTTTCCTAAGACATTATACTTTGTTTTGTCACTATCATCAAACATGTTTAATTTTTACATGGAGAATGTGGATCCATGCTTGCATTCCTATTATAGTTGTTTTCTTCTTATTTTCACATAATAGATTACTTTCTCATTGGAAGTATTTTGTCAAATCAATTATTTTTCTCATGTGTATGCCAGGGATTATGATGGTAAAGTAACTCCTGAAGAGGTTGCCTCTGCTGCTATGTACCTCAAGGACACATTAGGCAAGGAGGGTATTCAGGAGCTTATTAGCAACCTCTCCAAAGATAGAGGTGGGTTTTTTTTTTTTTTTTATATATATATATTTTCAATTTTAAGCTTGTGGTATCAGTTCAACTAAAGGACTTAAAATTTTGGACATCTGGGAGCAAGCAAATAAATTCTTTTTGTTACAAAGGAAAATCAGGCTGCTGGGGGGGAGGGGGGTGGGAAGATAAAGACCCCCATGCCTGTGACAAAAATCCTTACCTTGTTGATGGTTGTTTCTATGTAGGACAAAGTGGAATTTTTCCAATATATATATATATTGTTCATAACATTGTTGTTCAGACTACTTTAATTCTCTTTGTTTGCTACTTTCTCTCAATTTCTTGCAACAGAAGGAAAAATACTTGTTGAAGATATGGTCAAATTAGGCAGTGAAACGGAAGATGCTGACACTGCTGAAGCAGGAAGATCATAGTGAGATGAACTGAATTTTTGTCGCTAAACCTTGTTCAAAGGGTCAGTAGTGCATCTATTACAACATTATTGTATTTTTAACTTTGAACTGGGGTAGCACTTGGCTTCCATATATGCTATTATGATTTTATATCACCTACTACAAACTGAATATATCACAAGTTGAGGACAAAGGAACCCTACATATTCTTTGCAGAAGGTTTTATAAAAGCACTTTTCAATGCTTAGAAATTTGTTATCTACAAAACAAAGTCAATGATACAATCAGCAGGGTGTGGCTACCTTTTCTTATTTTATCGTTCCTGTATATAAATGTTTTATGAGAGTATTACACATACTTTTCAGATCTTGAACGTTTCCTTTTAAGCTATGGAACCATATTTGTTGAGGTTTTGGTTCAATCTTTCTGTTTATTTACTTAAACTTTTAATTTTAGTTGTCAATGATACAAACCTCTAGATAAGGCTATCTTTTCTTATCTTATTGTTCTTGTATAGGAATGTCTAGCGAGAGTATTATACATCATTAGATCTTGAAAGTTTCCACTTAAAGATTTTGAACAGCGTTTGTTGAGGTTTTAATTCAATTTTTCTGTTTACTAACCTAAAATCTTAATTTTAATTATCAATGATGGATGAGCACCCTTGTGTTATTTTTTAATCAATAACTTTCAGAATCATCACTCTTTCATACGCAATGGTTTACAATTCATCGAATAAAAACTTTCATGTGTACATAAATGTTTTGATTTTGTATGAATTGATGGATAAAGTTTTGTTTTGAAAATTTCTAATTCAAAACCACGAGATAAACATCATGAAATTTATAAGTAAGAGAATTA
Source organism: Theobroma cacao (assembly GCF_000208745.1). Lineage (NCBI taxonomy): Eukaryota > Viridiplantae > Streptophyta > Magnoliopsida > Malvales > Malvaceae > Theobroma > Theobroma cacao. Next base: position 13,727,445 of record NC_030854.1, on the reverse strand, counting down.
TTTCTTATTAAGGAAGTGTTTGCCCAATTTAGGATGGTAGTGGATGTATTCATTCCACGAGGAATTTGGCCAAGCGTAATTAATTTTGCTTTTGTTAAGAATAGAGTGGAGAAAGAATTATTAATAGCAATCAAGTATGTGAATGGTTTGTTATTTGATGGTCGTCACATCACGATTAAAAGAGCCGATAAAAAAGGAGAAGCAAAGGCTTTAGCTCGTTAGCATCCCACTATCTTGGCCAGGAATCATAGTAATTTTAAAGAGGCGTTGATCGGTAATGGTGGGGGAAAAGGAGCTCTGCAAAAAGGGAATAAGATTGTGGTGAACGAGAAATTTGATAGTAAGGAAGGAGTTTTAGTTTTCATTTCAAAGTCTGATATGGAATGGTTGAATAAAAGTGCAATTGGTACCTTTCGTGGTGGTAAATTATTCAGTTACTAACACCCCGTACTTTGATGTGGTGGCCAATAGAGTTTATTGGATACCAATTGAGGTTAATTAAAGTGTTTAAGAGTGTTAAAGGATGAAAGGAATATTTTAGAGTAAAATATTCCATATGCGATAAAATAATAATATCTTATTGAGATCGAAGTTGTGGAGTTAAAAAGGTGCTATAGAGCTAAACCGGGTAAAGTAAGATGTTTCGGAGCCTTAGAAGGCTAGAGGAAAATTTTGAAATAAAATAATAATTTTTAGATAAAATAATATTAAAATAATATAGATGTCAAATTGGTTATATTACACGAAGAATGTGTGATTTGTGCAATTTTTCTAAGTAGGGGAGTGGAAGTAAGAAAGAATTTTGAAGAAAAACAATGTTAGTGGGGTCTGCGTGTCTTTATTAAATAAAATTAGAGTAGGTAAGTATATATTTAAATATTATGGTGACACCTTGGTGGAGTGCAAATTTTATATCTTATTTGTACAAGTGTAAAGGATGGAAAATAGAAGAAAATTAGAATTAAATAAATGTTGGAGGGATCAAATTGCAAAGGATGAAAGTTTAGAGGGTCAAATGGTAAATAGGGAAAAGTTTGAGGACTTATGTGCAATTTCAATATTTGAAGTTAAAAAGAAAACTAACTAACTAAGGAAAGTTTGATTATGTAAGATAATGAGATGTGCATGTGAATTCACTATTACATGCAAATGATTGCATGTAAAAAGGATAAAGCTTAGTGAGGGACATGTGAGACCCCGCCATGTGAAGGATGACAAAGAGAAAAAGAACAAAGAGTATTTACTTGAAAGAAAACCATGGTTTGACAAAGATAGCCCATGGTATTTAAAGAAAAAGGTATAATCATTATACTTGGTTTGATTTAATTAGAAAAAGAAAGAGTAAATTTTGTTGCATGAAATCCTATTGGTTTGAAGAAGGTCAAATAGGATTCAAGAGTGGAAAAATGCATGAAGCCTTATTGGTTTATGGGATGGCAAAGGTTATTGGCAAGGGAAATTTGCAAGAAATATTATTGGGTGATAAAGTGGCATTAAAAGGAAATGAAAATGAATGCATAGATATACAAGTGAAATGAAATGCAAATGAAATAAAAGAATAAACTACCATGTGAAACAATGCATGGGCAAGGCAATCTAACCAAAGGATAAATGAATGGATAAGGAAACATTGCATGAACAAGCCACCAATGGAAAGTGACGTTAATTACTGTCAAGCCCAGCTCTACAATATGTTTATTATGCCATTTTTACATAAGAATGTATATTTGCTTACTTGAGTACCTCGAAAATCGTTAAAGGACGGCAATGTACCAAATGATACAATTAAGTTGAATTAAGCCTCGAACTAGTCTAAATAGAGATTTTAAGATGAAATTGAGAATTTTAAAACCTCAGAATGACTTAAAATGGTGATTCAGAGTTCGAGGACCGATTTGGAGTCAAATTAAAATTTTTATGACCTAGAGGCAAAATTGTCATTTTGCCACTTGAGGTTAAGATGTGAGTGTTGGATGAAATTTTTGACTAAGATTGATCATTTGGAGTATAATTTGAGTTTGAGAAGTGAAGAATTTTAATTTCGCATTTTTTAGAGCATAGGGGTAAAATAGTCATTTTGTCACCTTAAGGGCAAAATTGTAATTTTACACCACCCAACACTTGTCCAGCACATAGATTTTACCCAATATTATCATGGATAATTGAGAAAATTTAAGTGGAGAGAGATTGCTTAATGGGTAAGTATGACACATGGACCAATGGAATGGTGACGTGTTAAATTTTCATCCATTTATTATTTGGCTTAAAATCAGTACAAAATCAGCTCATTTCTCTTCATATGGCCGGCCAAAGGAAGAATAGAGGAAGAAAAGAAGAACAAAAACCCTTGGTGGAAAAATTCAAGGGAAAAGTGTGAAAATTCAAGGAAACAAGTGAAAAAATGTAAGATTTTTCAATTCTAGCTTGTGATCTACCTTTCCTATGCATTCTTTTTCATTTTCCATGGTTGAGAATCAAGTTTGCATGAGGATACCCTTGCTGGCCGGACATGGGGGGAGGAGTTTTGATCTTGGATTTGGTTAGATTTCAATGTATTTTAGTGTTTTTAGTTAGTTAGTGATGTGTAGCATGAAAATCAAGCAAGAAAAATTCATGTTCTTCCATAACCCATCATTGGCCGAATTCTCCATGTGGAATATTGATGATGATTTTGATTTTATTTCAAGTGATTTGGTTAGGAATTAGTGATTTATGGTGTGAGAATCAAGCTTGAAAAATTATAATGTTGACGCACCCACCATGAATGTGAGGATGATTTTGCCATATTTCAAGTTATTTAATTTGTGTTTGATGATTTGGAGTATTGGGAGAAAAATAGAATTAATTGGAGTTAAATTGGACATATTGGCCAATTAATCGAGTGATAGATCGAATTAGGCCAATACCATTTTATTTAGGTATACAATTGAACTTATATTGAACACTGTATTTAGATGGTTACCCGAGCGTTTCACATCCCATTTCATGCATTAGTAAAGAGCTTGAAATAGATTTATAATGGTATGACACAGTATGTTGAATTATGTGTCGTGTATTGTATATAAGTGATGAGCCCTCTAACAAGGGTAAAGACGTTGTGTCAGAGGACTGAGAATATGAGTATTTCAAACTCCTGATACAGTGAGTAACCTTATCATCATCTTGATTATCTGAAGTGAATTTTAATTCATTTTTGTGATTTTATGGAAAATGAGCTTAAATGGTAAATCTTTATGTTTTATAAGCAAAATGGGATTAAATGAAAATGATTTTATAAAATTGTCTTGAAATTAAATGATGGTTTTGAAAATGGAGTAATTGGAGACTAATTGCTGTGTTATAAATCATGGTTTGAATTGAATGGCTTATGATAATATTTGCATGAATGGCTGAATTGGTATTTGTGTTGAAAATGTATGAGCTGTTAATTTGCCTTGAGAGGCTGTAAAATAAAATAATTACCATGTCATGCTGTTGAATTTTATTGAATTGGTGGGTTATATATTGGTCGCCGCAGTGGACGGGTTCCGTAGACCAGCCTATTAGTGGGGCACGGTAACCCTATTATATTCATACCTCAGTATGAGAGGCACAGTTGGATAACTCCTGAGGTTAAAACTTTAGAGTTCACTTTACGCTAAACCACCACGTGAGGGTGAACTCAACCAACGCCAAGGAACGACTATGTTTTCAAAATAAAAACATGATTTATGCGTACATAACTTTTTAACAGCCTTGGTTGACTCGATTGGGATAGCCCTCGGCCAAGGTATCTTTGATAACTGAGTATGAGAATGATTTTGACACGAGCCAAACTTTTCAGGAAATCATAAGCCTCGTTGTTTACTTTGGTGAAATGAATCTATTTTATCTTATTAAAATGAGTTCGAAATGCTGAGAATCATTTTTATGCTAATCTATTTTATCTGTCTCCATTTACTTAGCTTTAGATATTTTAGATGGTGTTTGTTTACTCACTGGGATTATATAATCTCACCACCCTCATTTCCACCCATTTCAAGCTCAGGATAGTCGGTGGATAGCTCATTTCATTGAGGGCTACAGTTGGACTTGCATCCTCAAAAATTGTAGGTTTACCGCTTTTGATACTTTTGGTCGTTCGTGAGCCCACGTGTCACTGTAAATTAAAATCTTATGCTTTGGTTATCTTTATTACAGTATGTATGAATTTATTTAGCTTTTACACTACAAAATTTATTTACCGGTAACTCTATAAATACTATTTTATAAGAAAATAGAATATTTTATTGAATATTTTTATTATATTCAAATAGTTATAATTTCACTTTAAATGAATGTTTTAGATATCTAAACTTATTTTTAATTATGAAATATGTGTTTTCCACTTGCGTACTATATGTTTAGCTAATTTCAAGATTTTTGAGGAAAAATGACAAAAATGCCCCTGTGAGAAAAAAATTATTTTTCTATTGTTTTGATTTGGAAAATAGTTTATAATCTCTTAAACATGATACTTAACAACCGTTGCTCACAGGGGAGGTGCAAAAACTGATATTAAAGCCTTGCAAGGTTCCGGTTGGCATTCCGGGTAATGAATGTCTATAGGGACGTCGCGACGGTTGTCACGGGCTCGAGGGGAGTACCGGGTCGTGACAATTACAAAGAAAGGAAATTACATGGCATGACATGTGATTAAAAGAAAAATAAGAAAATAGAGAAAAGAAGTGACCTTGGGCAACCCGCCCATGTTTGAGAAAATTGAGAGATGAAAGCCTTTCCAAGGCTTTTGCCTTAAGAGATCCACCCCATTTGGAAGAGAAATGAAGGGAAAATAGCTTTGTGAGGCTTCCACCCCAGAGGAGAGAAAGAGTTGAGTGAAAAGGCAAACTAAGTGAGGGCTTGGTTTTGTGAGATTTTAGAGCACCTGTGAGCTTATTCTTGTTATTTTCCTATCATCAAGCTTCATTGCTCCTAGAAATTCATCCTTTATTAAGAGATATGGGTTAGATCTCATGGTAGCTAAGAAATATCAAGGAAAAGGACTAGAAACCGTAAGGAAGAAAGTGTGAATGATTCACAGGTTCAAGGAAAGTTTAGGTAAGTGAAGTTGAGTTTGATCTATGAATTTCTTAATGAATTGAATGGTGATTGTGTGAAAATGTTTGTGGTAGCAAAAAGAACACCATGTGGGTGCCAAGAAACCCATGCATGTTGGTGACTCCAAGCTAAGGAAGGTAAAAGTTATCATTTTGTTTGAATGCATGCCTTGTGAACCGATTATAATGTGAGATTTTGTTTGTGGTAGCAAGAATCTTCAAGGATTCAAGAACCGGATGCATGCATGTAGGTGGATCTTGGAATGCATGGTGATTTTGAGCTAGATAAGTATTGGGTAAGTGTTTTAGTCTCAAAATCACAAGTAGAAAGGAGAGATGAGATGTGTATTAATTGGTTATACTTGAGGCAGCAATGGTGACTGAAGAAGTGAGGAAATTGTGAACTATATATGGAATTCAAGCTAAAACCGAAAGGTAAGCATGCAGTGTGAGTACATTATGTTGTGTTGGCTATGGTCAGTTGAAAGTATGTGGATTGCATGTTATATGATTATGAATAATGTTGACGAAAAATATGAAATTGGGTTAAGAATTCATTGATTGAAGTGCTGTCGTAAATGTGAATAATTAAGTATATTGAGTTTGGATTGTTGCTAGGAAGTGTGTAAGTGAGGAAAGTTTGCCGTGGTGGTGTACCGGAGGAGATAACGGGTGACCGACAAGTAGAATTAGCTAAATATGCACCCGAATCGATAACGACGTAGTGTCCCGCTATTATAAGGTGAGTAGGGGGTGTCTATTTCAAAATTTCCATAAATTATATATCGACATATGTTTAATAGACGTGCCGGTTTTCTTTAAGTACGATTATGGATAGCATGAGTTGTTAGCTTGGTAGGCGAATTTTTAAATAATTTGCTTTTGAATTATATTGTTATTGTGGAAAGCATAAGCTAGTAGAAATGCTAGGCAATTGTGGACGCCATGACTTTTGAAATTGTTTTGAATATATATATATATATATATATAAGCTATACATTTAAAGGGTTTTAGAAATTGAGAAACAAGCTCTTAACACAGTTTATATCAAAATGTGCCTTATTGTTTGTGTGATGTGCATTCATGAATAAATTACATGTTCACCATGCTGATTTGATATTTAAACCTCATGCAAAGGTTTTACATTACAAAGTCTTACAAAAAGGAGTTTTATCATGTCACTATGATCGATATTTTTGAAATCGATTCAAAATAAGCTTTTGAAAACCCAATTTGCTTTTAAATGGTTTTATCAAACTGGGAGATTCGAGAGTAGGCTAGATGTCACATCGAAAAAGTGTGACCCTTGTGCGTAAGTGAGCTCTAGCTAGAGAACTTTTGGGTCATCGACAGGCTGTTGGACGTGACTGAGGCCATGGTCTGTGATATATATACGTTGCATGGCTTTGGCTTGATATATGTGGCTAGGCCCTAAGTTGATATACATGGTTGTGACCACATGATTTCTCTGATGTCAGCCAACATCGTCGAGACTGCCATGGCTGTGGGAATCTGATGGAGTGGGGCTCTTAGATGTTATTACATGGAAGCAGGTCCACGAGTTGATTACTACGATTACTTACTCAAGAGTGATATCTCTTAGGTTTTCAAACATGTATTCTTTAGAATGGTGAGAATTAGAAGTTTTTCCACAGCTCCCTTATTTATACAATGACTTTGTATTTAATTCCTCGAGGATGTGATGGTTTATGAGCTTATGTATAAGTTTTGATAATGTTTGATTTCATGGGAGCATGCGTGCTTATGTTAGTTCGATTTTAAGTAAAGGACATTAAATGATTTCGACGATAAAAATCTTTCACTCACACTGGCTTTGATACAATGATTGTTAAATGATTACTTTGCATTAAAATTCTTGGTTTTATATGTAAGGCACAAATGCTCCATTTGCTTTTAAATGGTTTATATATTCATATGTTTTTAATATTCAAATTTTCTATCTTTGGCTTGTTTTCCATCTACGCCAACTCACTAAGCCGATGATCACTAAGTTTGTGAGAATTACCCCAATATTCTTATTTTGCAGAGAAGTGATCAGCTAGCGTGCTTTTTATAGGCATATTATGGTCCACTGCGATGTAGGCTAAGGCATCTCCTAGTACCCTATTTCGAGTCGCTTCGCTGTTAGAGGTCAGGTCATTTATAGTATATTTTGTTTTGGAAGTAAACATTTGTGTAGAATGTAAACATATATTTATATGATGATAAAACATAATGTATAGAGAGAATATTTGCTATTAATGAAATTGTGATGATTATGAGATTTTCCAATGGACGTGTTATGGTTTGATAAATGATAATTGTGAAGGCTTGTTCGGGATTTGGCAGGTTTTCCCGTAAGTCTCGGATGCCGGTAACAATCGGGAAGAGGGTTGTTATAGTTACGTTTAGAGGGGATTAGTGAGAGAATCGATAATTGCACAAGTTCGACTAGTAGGAGGACTTAGAGTTTTTTTGATGTTCAATGATCAAGAGGAAATGGAGTTACTGGTTTCTAATTATTCGAAATGATTTCAAATGTGGTTTGAAGAGGTTTTCCCATATGATAGTGTTACAATCCAATTTCGAGGCTATGATCGGCACAAAAACCTATATGGTTATAGCCTACTCAACCCAAACAAGCCTTTAACTTATCATATATACACACATCATAAAAAACAATGGTACACTTGATCAAGTGTGCTATCGCACATTATGGAAAATCATCATCATAAAGTATGATTAAACTTTTCATTTAATAATCAAAATCCATATCAGATATAGTTTCATATTTCCTTTCATATAAACCTCATACGCATACTTCGGGTGCTCATATAGGCTCTTGAGCCATAACATTCATTCACATGTAATAAACATATCAAGTATAACAGCAATCCGTGGCTATGTACATAAAAGTGTTCAACATCATATAAACATAATAATAAAGACTTGACTCAACACCACAGTGGAGTGTAACGACACTAGAGGCTTGAAAGAAAGCTCTACCACACCTATCAAGATTCAAGTTGTGAGACTCTTCCACAAGATGATAAGCTAAATGAGTTATTGATTTGAAACGAAACAAGTACATCTTTTGTGTTTGAGTTATAAAACTCAATGAGCAGGCATGTGTAAGGAGCAAGCCAAAGGAGAAGAGCTTTTGCATTAATCATAATTTTAATATAAATATGAATTTAGAGATAACCATCAATTTCCTTCCAAATATTTGAAATAATGTTGTTACAAGATCAATTCAAATGATTTTAATTGAAATCAAAGTCACATAATAGTTTGGATTATAAAAAGAGTTTAAAAACAAGTGAAAAGCCATTAAAAAGGAGAAATATGTTGTTTTGTACCTTAGATATCGATAACTCCTTAAAAGGTATCAATACTTTTCATCCAGAAGGCTCTTTGGACTCCAAGTATCAATACCTCTCAAGGAAGTATAGATACTTTTCACACAAAATGCCTCCTGATTGATACTTCATTCATGAAGTATTGGTACTTCATTCATAAAAACTAGAAAATTAAGCAATCTAGCAATATTCAATCCTAACAACCTTCTTAACCTTAAGGGCAATCATATAGCGTAAGATTCCACTAGAATTCAACAAGATAACACCTTTGACTAATGAACAACACGTCATTCCAACTCAAACTGTAACTTAAAACATCCATCATGTTTACATTCCAATCATTCAAAATTCACTACAACAGACGTATCACAAGGATAATGGTACGATCCCCACTACCTAAGACAAATCATGGATAATGGTATGATCCCCATTATCTAGGACATTTCATGCAGATAATGGTACTATTCCCATTATCTACGACATTTCTTGGATAATGGTACAGTCCCCATTATATGGGACATTTCATGCAGATAATGGTTGCTAGGATTCTACCTCATGCTCAAATATGAAAATAATCAACATATTAAAAATATAACGCAATGGAATAATAAGCTAGCATTTAACTAGAGAAGCAGCTGAATCCTACAAGATCAATGTTTGTGTTTTTCATATAATTTTTTAATTTAATTATGAACATTCTTAAGTTTAAAAGTTACATATCTTGCTCTAGATATCATAATCAAGAGCCAATTAAATAAAAATTTTTGCTTTCTCACCTTTAGGATTTGTCAAATCTTCAGCCACCCAAGTGTTTGGCCTTTAACAGTAATCCACACAGTGATCGAATAAGAACTTCTCAAAGGGAGAATTTTACTTGTGCAAGCAAGTTTTGTTTCTAAAACAAAAAAACCAAAAATTCTTCTTTTTATGAAACAACTGAGAAGTGGCTGGAGGCTTAAACTTTTAGTTTGCTACATATTTATATAGCCAAACTAAGTTGTAACCCTAAATACAACAGTTGTATTTTAATTTAATTAAGTCTGTGTGATCTTAATTAATTTTTCACTTTATTTTAGTTTATTTCGATTAAGTCCAACTTAATTAATTATTTTTATTTAATCTCAATCACGTCACTTAATGTGTGTGATCCATAGGCTTTTAACATGTTGGCAATAAATATAAATCCTAATCAAATATCAATTTGATAATTGATTTCTATTTATAGTTCATGAGCGGCATTTAGCAATACATCATGACCACTCAAATGTTAAAGAGTCAATTAAAGAATTTAATAAAACCCTTCAGTGATAAGTCTCTCAGTGCAATATTGTGATACCCCAACTTCTATAGGCTTGTAATTAAGTATAGATGTAATAATATGAGCTAGGGGTAGTTTCATTATTTTCTCTAATAAGCTTCCAAAAGAAAGTTTTATAATATTTTAAGGCCTAAATAGGCATAAGACAGTATAAATGATGTGTGCTGATGAAAACACGAAGAAAACTAGAAGTTTTAATAATTTTCATAATAGGGGCAAAATGGTCATTTTTCACCTTGGGTTAAAATTTTAAGTTTTTATGAACCCAAGCATGTTTAGACCATTATGGATATTGTCCCAGTGTTAAAAGAGCAAAAAGATTGCATAAAAGATTGGAGGAGAGTAAGTTAATTGTTGGAAGGGCATTTTCATAATTTTAAAGGAAAAGATAAGATTGCCTATAAATACCTTGAATTTCCAGCAGCTTCTAGAGATTTTCCAGCAGCTGGTCTTCTTCTTCTTCTCCTCTCTCATGTTTCTTCAAAACTCCATGGAAGCTTGATTTGAAGCTTGAATGATTTTCTTTCTCTAGCTCTAGTTTTCACACTTTTGAACCCTTTTGACTAGAACCTTTGAATTCTTTCATCCTCTCACTTCAAAACCCTTGATAAAGCTTATTTCTAGACTTTCTCTCACTATTTGGGCGTTCTAGAGAGAGAAAGAGAGAATTACTCCATTGATTTGGAAGTAATTGGAAGAGAATTTGACTACAAAGGAACCCTAGGGTGAGTGATACACCAAGTTTGATTTTTAGCTGCAGAAAATGGCTAGTAATTGTGATTTATGAGCTGTTTTATTGTTGAGTATGTTCATTACTTTTTAGTGATTAAGATAGTGAACATAGATAGCCATTTAATGTGGCAATTGAAAACTAGTTAAGAGATAGCTTTTAGAGTTCATAGTGTGTAAATTGAT
>NC_030854.1:13704323-13716645 GCF_000208745.1 Theobroma cacao | reverse complement strand
AAAATGATTTGGGAATATGATGGATTGACAAAGTGTTTGAATGATTTTATACAATTTCATGAAAATAAATGCCTTGGGAACAAGATTTTGAGAAAAGGTTTATGTTATGAAATGTGATTATTATGGATTTCTATATGGCTGCATTATGTTGATATACATATATGCTTGAGTATAATATTGTGTAATTATATTGACTCGGCTATGTGCGAGTAGGGAGTGCGCATAAGCCGATGATGACCCGATTATGTGTGAGTAGGGAGTGCACATAACCCGGTGATGACCCAGCCATGTGCGAGTAGGGAGTGCGCATGAGCTGGTGATGATGATGATGGGTATATATGTATATATATATATATGTAAATATGTGTGTTATAGGAAATTGATGGATAATGGGTTATGGTTGTAATGCATGTGAAACTTGACATGTTAAACCTTTGAGAAATTGTTATGTGTTTTCATGTTGGTTTGGACCTTTTGGCAGGGTGGTTTTTCATTTGGGAGAAAGGTAAATTTTGCATTGATGCCCTGTATTTCGCTGCAGCGAGAAACTTTCGGATTTTGAGGGCTACACTGGTCGAAAACTCACTGCAGCGAGGATGCATTTTTGCTACAGCGAGAATGACACTGTAGCTTCTCGCTGCAACGAGAAACTTTCTGTTTTTTAGGTTGCAATTTCTCTGCAGCGAGATTGAATCTCGCTGCAGCGAGAAACATTCTGTTTTTGGGTTGAAATTTCGCTGCAGCGAGATTGAATCTCGTTGCAGCGAAAAACTTTCTGTTTTGATCTCTTATCTTATCCAATTGCTGCCCTATCTTTCACTTCATTGCTACAATATGGGAGCATGGACTTCCAACATTAAGGATTAAAAGAGTTAAGTTTAAAATGAGGAGGTTTAGTGAGAAACCCTCGGCAAGTTGAGAAACCCTTGTTTGGTTAATAACTAAATTCTAACGTCGTTGCAACGAAAATTCATTCTCGCTGCAGCGAGGATGCCTTTCCGCTACAGCGAAGATTCGTTGTTGTATTTGACTTGCTTGTGCAATATTGAAGCTTTCATTCTTCAAATGATTCGCTATGTATGGGTTCATGATTTTCAAATGATTAATCACTTAAGGGCTCGATAAGGGGTTTTATTAGGAATGAACCAAATTACATTGTTTTGAAACAAGTGCATCATGATTTTAAATTTTCCTTCGTTGTTGCTTGTTCCCTTCCTTGTTCACTCACTGGGTTTATACTCACCATTTTCAAATTCATGTTTTCAGATCACGAGGCAGTCGATAACTAGGATGAGGTGTCCTTGTAGACCTGTGTCCATCTTTTGGTAGGTGTCTCGACATTCAGTAGTTGTACATTCATTCGAGTCCCTCCGCTGGAAGTCGAGTGTTATTTTGTTTTGTATAGACAAACTTAATGTAAATTATTAGAATACATATTGTAGACATTGTATGTAAATTTTTAAGGAGTAATGCCAGTACGAGTTGGCAATGTATATCACTATTTTGATTCAAAAGTATGAAATGTGACTTAGGGATATTTGATGGAATGATGAGTAAGATAAATCGATAGGCTTGCTTGGGCTTAATAGACTACGTTTATTGGGCCCTTGCGTCGGTCATGGCCCGAAAATTTAGGTCGTGACAAATATGGTCTTTTCATCAAATATCTTAGATATGTCATAAAGCATGACTTAGTGTCTACTTATGACATTTCATATTAGTTCTCATAACTCATGACTACCCTTATGAATTTTGGAAATTAACTTTCCTCAAATTCATCATGCTTTGGCCAAAGACTTTATACATGTTAATCAAGAATTGAGAACAAGTGAGATACATCCCTTGATATCACTTAGGGTGATGAATCCTCTCTTGACCACTCATTCACCTTTGCATGCTTCATGGCATACCCAAAAACACTCAATTTAGGCATCTGGTTACCTCCAGACCCGTAGGAGAGAAATCAAAGTATGTCATTCCCCATACAAAATGACCTGATGTCTTAAGTCCAAAGACTAGTTGCACGACTATCACATGAGAACATATTCCATAGACACTTGAGTGAAATACCAAATAGAGTTCTCATAGCGGGTCATGTTCAGTGAACTTGTTCTTTAACAAGCACTTACATGTTATCATCAAGTATCCTATATACTTCAATCCACGAGATCAATTACTTACTTCCCAAGTAAAGAGGCTTAACATGTACCAGTCTTTAAGCATTATCAATACCTTGTCTCGACAATACAGTGACCAGGAGCAATTTTAGGAACATGGCTTTTGTCACAACCCAAATTTCAGGCCATGATCGGCGCAAGGGCCCAATAGACATAGTCCATTAAGCCCAAACAAGCCTATTAATCTGACATATTCATCATTCCATCATAAACTGCTAAGTCATATTTCATAACTTAGAATCAAAATAATATTAAACATTGCCACCTCATATTGGCATACCAAACAAGTGTATATACATTATTTACAACATGTATCTTAATAATTTACATTAAGTTTGTTTATACACAATAAAAGAATACTCGACTTCCAGTAGAGGGACTTGGACGAATGTACAGCTACTGAATGCCGAGATACCTACCAAAAGATGGATACAATTCTATGAGGACACCTCATCCTAGTTACCGACTGCCTTGTGATCTGAAAACATGAAGTTGAAAACGGTGAGTATAAACCTAGTGAGTGAATAAGGAAGGGAACAAGCAACAACAAGGGAGAATTTAAAATCATGATGCACTTGTTTCAAAACAATGCAATTTAGTTCCATTTATATTAAAAACCCCTCATCAAGCCCTTAAATGATTAATCATTTGAAAATCATGAACCCATACATAACGAACCATTTGAAGAATGAAAGCTTCAATGATATGCAAGCAAGTCAAATATGACAATGAATCTTCGCTACTGCGGAAAGGCATTCTTGTTGCAGCATAGCTGCAGCGAGAATGAATTTTCGTTGCAACGACGTTGGGACTAAGTTATTAGCCGAACGAGGGTTTCTGAACTGGTCGAGGGTTTCTCACTAAACCTCATCATTTTAAACTCAACTCATTTAGTCCTTAATGTTAGAAGTCCATGCTCAGATATGGTAGCAAAAAAGTGAAAAATAGGGCAGCAATTGGACAAGATAGGAGATAAAACAGAGAGTTTTTTGCTGTAGTGAGATTGTAACCCAAAAACAGAATGTTTCTCGCTGCAACGAGATTCAATCTCGCTGCAGCGAAATTGTATCCCAAAAACAGAAAGTTTCTCACTGTAGCAAGAATGAATTTCGCTGCAGCGAGAAGCTACAGTGTCATTCTCGTTGCAGTGAGTTTTTGGCTAGTCTACCCCTCCAAACCCGAGAGTTTCTCATTGCAGCGAAAATGATTCTCGCTACAACGAGAAACAGGGCACTAATGAAAAATTTGCCCTTCTTCCCAAAGAAAAACCACCCTGCTGAAATGTCCAAACCAACATGAACCGCATAACAATTTTCCATAGTTTAACATGTCAAGTTTTACATGCATTACAACCATATACCATTACTCATTTATTTTCTATATCACACATATTTACATATGTATATATGAATACGTATACCCATCATCATCATGCACACCATCCCATCATCATCATCACCAGTTCATGCGCGCTCCCTACTCGCACATGGCTGGGTGATCACCGGGTTATGAGCACTCCCTACTCGGACATAACAGGGTCATCCTCAGTTTATGCTCACTCCCTACTCGCACATAACCGAGTCAATGTCATTACACAATAATATATTCATATATATATCAACACAATGTGGTAGTGCATAAATCAATAATAGTCACATGTCACAACATAAACCATTTTTTAAGAGCTTGTTCCCAAGGCACTCATTTTTAAGAAAATATGTATAAAATCATTCAAACACTTTGTATAAAAAAATCACATTCCCAAAATAGTTTTGATAAGCAGTCCACTCACCGATTTATTGTTGAGCCTTTAGTTGACTCTAATTCCCCTAATGATCCAATTGGAAGGATGAGACTTCATTAGAACCTAGGATCACATTAGCATAAGCAATAGGTCAATTCACACACTATGAACCCTAAAAGCTATCTCTTAGCTAGCTTTCAATTGCCACATTAAATGGCTATCTATGTTCACTATCTAAATCACTATAAAATGAATGAACATCCTCAACAAATAAACAGCTCTTAATCTCAATTACTAGCCATTATTCACAGCTAAAAAATCAAGCTTAGTTCATCATTCACCCTAGGGCTCCTTTGTAGTTGAATTCTTTTCCAATAGCTTCCACACAAATGGGGTAATTCTCTCTTTCTCTCTCTAAAATGCCCAACTAGTGAGAGAAAGTATGAAAATAAGATTTTTCAAGAGTTTTTAAGGAGAGAAAGTGGAAGAATACAAGGGTTCTAGTCAAAAAGGCTTAAAGGTATGAAAACTAGAGCTAGAGAGAGAAAATCATGCAAGCTCCATATCAAGCTACCATGGAGGTTTTAAAGAAACGCGAGAGAGAAGATGAAGAAGAAGACAAGCTACTGGAAAATAGGAGAAGAAGTTGCTGGAAGAAAGTATTTATAGCCAATCTTATCCATTCCACTTAAATTACCAAAATGCCACTTCACCAATTAACTTACTCTCTTCAAACCCTTTATGAAATCTTTTTACTCCTTTGACACTGGGACAAGGTCCATAATGGTCTAGACATACTCGAGTTCATGAAAACTTAAAATTTTAACCCAAGGTGTAAAATGACCATTTTGCCCCTATCGTGAAAATCATCAAAATTTTGGTTTTCTTTCCATTTTACCCCTAATTTCACCATCCATTTATGCCTTAGACCTACTTAGGCCATAATATTGTTTAAAAATCTTACTTTTATGGGCTTACTAAGGAAATGATGAAATTACCCCTAATTAGGGATATCACGTATACTTCCCTTTACGAGTCTATAAAGGTCAAGGTCTAATAGCTTTGATGTATAATGATCTCATAATTGTAACAACTTTACAATTCTCTTGCAAGGCCTTTATGTTCCATGGGCTTTATCCAATTAGTACTTAATAACTCCTTATTATTGCACAACATAAAGGAAAACCTCTATCACATATAGTTATGCGATTAAATATGCATTAAATGACAATATATATTCCTTGACTAATCCAATTAGCTCAAGGGCATATACCAACAATGGTATGGTCTCTACTATCTATGTGAAACCTTAACTTTGAATTAAGGTTAGAAATGTAACTTAGCTTGGAGAACTATTGATTTAATGTTTTTATTTGTAATTTTTGAACATTTATACCTTAGAAAACACATGCTTCATGAAATCATTAAGCCTATTTGAAATATAGGACCTAGAGAGGGTCACTTGGCCTTATTGTAGACTTAAAACTACATTATGTACCATAAGTATCGATACCTTTAAATGATGTATCAATACTTAAAAACTAGAAAGGCTTCTTGATAAACAAATATCAATACATCATTCAAGAGTATCGATACTTTTGCAGAAAAAAAAAAAGAAAAGTATTGATACTTATACCAAAAACATCGACACTTGTGTGGTAAAATGGTCTTTTCATAATTTATTTTATATGCTAAACCCCTCCAAAACCCCTATATGTCTTTTATACTTTCTCTCTATATTCTCAGCGTCTCTTTTCTCTCTCCTCTCTCTTATCCATCTCTCACACTTTCGAGCCATTTAAACTCATATTTAAGTTCAGATTTTTGTTTTCAAGTATCTTGAAGGTAAGATTTTAACATCCTAAACATCTAATCACTTGGTTTTCATTATCAAAGTCAATGATTTTTTGCAAACTCTTTTCTCTCTGTAAAACTTTATGTTTTGGTTGATTTTGGATACCACAAGCTCACCAAGGTATGATTACTATGAACCTAGGTTGTTTGCATATATATGGTTAGAACAAGGATTTAAGTTTTATTTGAGAGATTTAGGTAGAGAATATTAATACTAGTTAAAGGAAAATGAATATTTTAGGATTTATGGAAAAATAAGTTGTTGATGTTGGATAATCATTTTGGGTACTATTGGAAGCTCAATACTCGATTGTGAACCAATTGGTGTTGGTTGGAAAAGTTAGAGGAGAGGTGTTCCTTGGATTTGTGAGTGTGCATGGCATTTCAAATTTATTTTGATAATTATATTATTAAGCATGTTTGATGATCAATATGAATTTTTAAAATTCGTACTACTATGTGTTTGGTGGAAAGAAATGATTTTGGATGCCATGATGTAAATGTGATTTTTGAAGCTAATAAACTTTGTAGATACATATATGTTATATGTAATATGTAATTTTGTGCATTAGGAAACAAGCACCTTAAATGTTTAATCTTCAAAGATTACAAATTTGATTTTGAGTAGTGAGTACATTCATTTTATGATTTTATATGTGATGGATGTGTGATTCGCAACTAGGGACAGTTGCATCAATAATTATGCATGGTTTTGGTCCTTTAGGTAGTGGGCGGTGAGTACTAGTCATGCGGCAGGGGCATGACACATGTTTGTTATCGAGAAAGCATGCTCTTATGATGTCCTAGGTAGTAAGGACTTGAGCACTACTTCGTGGGTGGACACATCCTCTGTTTGTTCGTCCACAATGTTGGGTCTCCTAGCTAGTAGTGAGTCAGTACTAGTCATGTGGTTAAGGTGTGATACATGTTTGTTATGAGTATATGTGCTCCTATAGTGTCATAGGTAGTGCAGATCGAACACTACTCCATGGGTCTAATCAACCTCGACTTTGGAAGGTCTTTGAAGTTTATGATGCTATATGAATTGTATTGAAATCTATTGCATAATGTGATGTGATTCGCATAATTTGATTATGTTTTCGTATAATCCACCTTAACATGTTTCTAATCCCCAACAAAGTTTACATTTCTATTTTATATATATTCGGATATTGTTTATGTTGGTTGAAGTATGGCCCATACTTTTAAAAAAGTGTAAATAATCATACTTTGTGAATGCTTCTGCATACATGTTTAAGCTTGCTTGTCATACAAGAAAATATGTTATTGATTTTAACATATACATATATATATATATATATATATATATATATATATATATATAAAACAATNTATATATATATATATATATATATATATATATATATATAAACACAATGGTTTTATGCATATATGTTTGTGATGTTATTTTTTATTATCTGATATGGAAATGATTATTTGAGGTTTATTTGGGTCGAGTGGGCTAGCCCATTAGGTCCTCATGCCAATCATGGTCTCGAGAATGAGTTGTGACAATCTATGACATATAATCGAGTGGTACCACACTCCACGTCAAGGTAGCATATTTGTGTGGCATTCAACACGTCAATAATGTACCACAACACAAAATCAACATTTAAACTCGTATCATTAACATATCAATTAATACATATGTGAACAGAGGGAATTCAACATTATCTACCAAACGAACTACCACATTCATGCATACTCACATACGTAATGTTTAACCATCAATTCACATATCTAACATACCATTCTAGATAATTTTGAAGTAAAACATTTGAAAGGGCTAGTCCCCCATGCATAAAAATACTACATAATATAAGTATTTACATAGCATATATACTTTTGAAAACATCATTTGAAAACATTTAATTCAACTTTAAACTTTCAAAAAATTTGAGCATAACATTGGAAATCATGTAGAGTAAAGGATTTAATAAGCATGCTTAGTTTAAATATCAATATACTTAAAAACATCATATCTACCCACCTCGATTGATTCGTCGACTAGCACGCGATTGAAACATCGACACTCATTCCAAATCAATCTTTGGAGTTTCAACAAACCATATAATAACAATCATTCAATCATAAACTCCACTTAAACTATCAATCCTAAAATTTAAAGTTAGGCTATTACAAACCTTAACTAAATCTTGTCTAATTTAACTATTCTTCTTGTTAATCTATTGTTTAAAGGTAAACTAACAACTTAAACACTTAAATCTATCTCCCTTTTACCTTAGTGAGTGTAGTGAGAAAAATCCAATTTGGACACCAAACCTTTAAGAGAGAAACTCAAATACGTTGAGAGAGGTAAAACTCATATTTAAAAACTAAAGTTTTGAAGAGCTTAAGAATGGAAAACTTACCTTTAATAGCTTCAAAATCGAAAACTAGATTCGAATCTTCAAAAATGGTGGTTTTTGACTAAAAGAGGTAGAGAGAGGCTAAGAATTGAGAGAAAATAGCAAAGAGTGGTAGACTAAGTGTTGAGGGGGTTTTAGGAAAGCCCTAAAAATGAAATTTTTAGGGTGAAAATATTGTTTGACCCTTTTTACTATGTAATGATACTTTAAGGGGAAGTATCGATCCTTTCATTTTTGGGTCTCAAGTGTCAAAATCACCTGTTAGTTTAAAATATAAAATTTTTCAAAGATAATAGTTCAAAATATTAGCTCGAAAATGTTAATTTATAAGTTCACTAAAGGATTTACTAAACTAACCCTTCATAAAAGTTGGGGTTTCATATTCTTCCCCTTTAGGAAAATTTGTCCTTAAATTTAATAAATGTACTAACCTCTATCTTGAAATAGATGTGGATATTTTGTTCTCATCTCGTCCTTGGCCACCCACGTCACCTCATCATTAAAGTGGTTGCGCCAACACACCTTGACCGAGGCTACCTCCTTGAAACGAAGTTTCTTCACTCGCATATGTAGGATACACCACAAAAAAGGGCTTTATTGATGGAAACTTCTGTTAGTCAAGAGTTACAATCTATCGATAATACGATACACTGACAAACTTTTCGATAGAAAATTTCGTCAATCTTTTGTTGAAAATACCTTTGTTAGTAATGTTCATTCTGTTGGTGATGGAATAATTTGTTGGAAATATTCTCTAACAGAATATTCCATCGAAAGTTCTGTTGGTAAATAATAAAATTCATCGGCCTGAGGTTTAGTTAGTGATACAATTATTCGATCAGAAAATTTCTATCGGTTAAAATTCTACTACGCAAGTATACAAATCGAATAGATAGTATACAAGCAAGTACAGTATCAATTCCACAGAGAATTGACATAATATTTTACTAAGTACCAAAATTAGAACAATTTAGTTTTATTCAAATAATTAAAATCTAAATTCTAATTAAACTAAAAATTACTCAATTAAAACTAATTTAATTAAAAATTAAAGCAACAAGATAATTGGGTAAAAAGCAAATCAAACAAACCTAGGATTGCAATATCCCTCGCACTTCATTTAAATCTACCTCTCTTCTTTAACTTATTTCAATGGGTTGAATTGCTAACCTAAAGTCATTAATTATTTATAAGGGTCTCCTGACTCGTCTTCTAAAAATATCTATTTTAACCAAATCACTATATCCTTGTGTGAATTGAAATTAAAATAGATTTATTAAGTTCAAGCTCTAATTCTGGCCACATATGGCATATAAGTCTATCTTTATCCTATACACAAATCAATTAATATGATTATATGTTATCCCAACTTTAGTCTATGCTAAATTCCCTTTTCCAAGTTTGTTTAGGTTCCTAAGTCAATTTAATTGGTGGCCAAGCAATTAAAAGCATTAAGAACAAATTGGAATAAACAATTCAAATCCCATTATAGATAAGCAAGGAAGAGATTAAAAATTCAGATTACATGTGAGTTTAATTGCAATCGTAGAAAAATAATTTAGTTCACAATATTTAATGAAAACTTCATCCAACGAAAATTAACCATTAATCTGAGTCAAAGAAAATAAGATAAACCAAAAGGTAAAGAGAGAAAACTAATAATTGAAGCTTTGTGATCTTAAATCTCCCTCAAATTCTCTTGCTTTCTTGCTTTGTGTTTTGCTCATTTTGTCCAAAGAAATTGCTTGCTGCCTCCCCCCAAAAACCTCTGAAAAGGCCCCTTTAAATAGCCTCCAAAAGCCCTAGCTTCTAAAATCCTATAAACTTGTTATTTTTGGAAAATATGTTGAGCGTCGTAGCTCTCATTTCCCAGAGCCACAGCTATCAAAGTTTCTATCTCAACTCTGTTCTTCTGCTACAGTACTTTCACTTCGACAAAGATTTAGACCACCTTTCGATCAGAACTAGGCAAAGTGGTACCTTAAAGTTATAGCCCTGTCTCGTAACTTTCTAATGGTCTAAAAATCATGTCATTTAGACTTTTGTAGTGGGAGATATGATTGAAAACCGAAACATATGCAAACAGAGCACCAGTCCATTATGCACTTTCTTCACCAATTGAAATTATTTTTGATCTTACTCCTACAAAAACATAAAAATAAATATAAATAACATAAAACTAACATTATTAACTTAAAATAAACATTAAAACATAAATTAAACTACACTACTAAAATAACTAAAAATACCTAATTCCTATCTTAAATCTAGTCTAACTTAGACTAATTAGGTATTTAATCTCCCATTAAATTTATATTTGATGCAAACACCAATTATGTTAGTAATGAGAACTAACGAAGTGCTTTGGTTGATAGGTAATTCTTTGTCGGTAAAACGTTTAACTCCGTCAGCAATGGAGAACAATCCATAGGTAAGTATGAATGGAAATGTGTTGGCATATGATATTTTCCATTGATATTTTCGTTGTTGAAGCATTTTAAATTGAAACATTTTTTGTTAATATTTTTTATTTCTTGTATTTGGTGCATTCCTTGCTCACATTTGACATGAATATATTTAAATAATAATAATAAAAATTTTTAATATGTATTAAAACTATTTAAATTTTATTATACAATGAAAAAAAAAACACAAATTGTATTTCAAGGTGATGAAAAATGAATAGAATTGTTCAAATCCATCTAAAAATACATAAATCCAACATTAATGTTAGATGAATAAGCTTAAAGTAATGTAAGCAAGAGGGAGGTGAATTGGTTATGAGGTAAACATTCTTTTTTAAAAATTTTTAAACACAACAGAAGTATAAAGAACAGAGTACTAAGAGGGGAGTATAAACTAAATGAAAAATAAATGCAGAAAGTAAAGAGTACTCAGCCAAGTTTTTATAAAGGTTCGGCCTTTGATGCTTATGTTTTCTCCTTTGATAGCACAAAGAGTTCTAATCCATTATGAACTTCCCTTTTCGACACAAGATCAGGCGTAACCTTTACAACCAAATGCCTTTCAAGGATCAAGCACAACCTTAACAAAAGTTACTGCCTTTTTAGGATCAAGCACAACTTTTAGAACTGTTAGCCTTGAGTTACATCATGTTTTGATTTGATAAAAATTACATGCTTTTTTTAACTTAATGTCAAGCATTTGAATTGTCTCAAATATGTTTTTAATCCCCTAAGGTTTCATATTTGTTTGAAAAGCTATACTTCATTAGAAAACATCTCACTAGCTCTTAAGCAATGCATATTCAACTAAAGATGTAAGAGTAAACATGCCTTGAAATGTTATTTGAATGTAGGAACAAGGCAAGGAGGAAATAGTTGAAGAGAAGCACTAAAAAGCTAAGGAAACCTCAAAAAACAAGCCAAGAGTCAATTTTAGTGAAGCTCGATTCGATCCAAAAGTTGAAAGAGTGAAAAACTTGAAGATTATAAAGCCGTAGTTGACCTTGAAGTGTTTATAAGTGACCCTATTCCAGAAAGCTCAAGAAAATCACGTTTTGAACAGACATAGTCAACCCTAGCCCAAGCATAGTCAACCTTAACAAGTCAAAAACATAGAAGACTTGATTTTACATAAACGTAGTCGACTATAAAGGAGGCATAGTCGACTCTAACAAGTCAAAGGCCAAAAAAAGTCAAGATTACATAGCCATAGTAGACTATGAGGAAGCATAGTCGACTATAGCAGCTCAGACTTGTAAGAAACACGCTCTTGAGAGATTGATCGACTAGAAGAAGATTATACTTGACTATAAAGCCCTAATTTGAGAATTTTGAAGAACATAGTTGACCCTAAGAACGTTGTAGTCAACTCTAAAGCTCTATTAATGGTCAGATTTGATTCAAACTTGTGTCTAACAGCTTCAAACATTGCCCTAGCTATAAATAGACACATTTGAGCCATTTTAAAGTAAGAAAAAACCAGAACCAAAGCTTCGAACTGTAAAGCCCGACCTTATAAAATACTAGTCATGACATACATATGATGATAAAATAATTGCATGCTAAGAAAGTCTCGAAAAAAATTTACACAAAAGTCGTTATTGTACCTAGAGGTACAACAATGTTGTTTTAAGCCTCGAACTAGTTCAAATTAGAATTTTAAGGTGAGATTAAGAATTTCACAGTTCA
>NC_030854.1:13671168-13702196 GCF_000208745.1 Theobroma cacao | reverse complement strand
GGATCTGCATTTTCCAAACCGTAGGTTCACAGTCCTCTTTACTTTTGTTTATTCAGGGGCCCTTTTATTACTGTAAATTAAATTAAATATTTTGGCTTACTGTATTACAGTATGTATAAATTAATTTAGCTTTTACGCTATAAAAATTATTTAGGTATAACTCTATAAATATTGTTTTATAAGAAAATATAATATTTTACTTAATATTTCTTTTATTTTCTTATTATATTCAAATAACCATAATTTCGTTTTAAATGAAGATTTTAGACTTTTAAACTCATTTTGAGTATGAATTATGTGTTTTGTACTTGTATATTACATTTTAGCCAGTTTGAAAATTTTTGAGAAAAATGACCAAATTACCCCTATGAGACGAAAATTACTATTTTATTTGTTTTAAGTTGGAAACAATTTAAAATCTTTTAGAACACGATATTTGATAATGGTTGCTCACACGGGAAATGAGAAACTGATAGTAAAGCCTTGCTAGGTCTCGGGTTGACATTTCTGGCAATGAGTGTCTACCGGGACCTTGCGACGGTTGTCACGGGCTCGAGGGGAGTACCGGGTAGTGACAATTCAATTGGTATAAGAGCTTTTGGTTTTAAAGATCAAAGTTTTTAGTTTTAAAGTGGTTTTAAAAATTTACAGTATCAGTGTGGCCCCGGATTAAGTTAGGTTAGGTTGAATAGAATACATGCATCTGCATATAGAGCCTAAGGTTACCTAAACTTGCTCGTATTCTTTTATAGATTATAATGCCTCCTCGACGTGGACGCCCACCTCTCACTAGATCGGTTGGGAGGGGAAGTGATCGTTCCCAACGTCATCAGCCAGATACAGTAGAGGAGGAATCAACTGCATCTACCATTCGGGCAGCACCTGCTACTTAACAGGCCGAGAGTCCTCCACATCCTCCACCTCCTTAGCCACCTACTGGTATTCCCGCCATGCCTACTAAGGCAGCACAAGCATTGGTAGCTTTCTTTACCGTAATGGCTAGTCAAGCTCAGACTGGTCAAGTTCCACCTATAGTGTCTCCAGTTACTCCTTTAGTTCCACCACCGATACAGGATGTATCCATTTCCAAGAAGCTAAAAGAGGCTAGACAGATTGGTTATGTGTCTTTCGCAGGTGAGTTAGATGCCACTGTGGTAAAGGACTGGATTAATCAAGTTTCAGAGAATCTCTTTGATATGGGATTAGATGACGACATGAAGCTGATGGTGGCTACGAGATTATTAGAGAAGAGGGCTCGTACCTAGTGGAATTCGGTGAAGTCCCGTTCCACTACTCCTCAGACATGGTCCAATTTTCTTAGGGAATTCGATGGTCAGTATTTCACTTATTTTCATCAGAAAGAAAAGAAGAGAGAATTTTTGAGTTTGAAACAGAAGAATCTAACTGTATAGGAGTACGAGACTCGTTTTAACGAGTTGATGTTATATGTGCCGGATCTGGTGAAATTTGAGCAGGATCAGGCCAGCTATTTCGAGGAAGGGCTCCGTAATGAGATTAGAGAGTGGATGACAGTGACTGGTAGGGAGCCACATAAGGAGGTGGTACAAATGGCTTTACGGGCTGAGAAGCTCGCGACTGAGAATAGGAGGATTCGAACTAAGTTTGCAAAAAGGAAGAATCCTGGTATGTCTTCTAGTCAGCTAGTAAAAAGAGGCAAGGACTCAGCAATTTCAAGGAGCACTACTTCTGTTTTCGTGACATCTCCTCGACCTCCATTTCCACCATCACAACAGAGACCTTCGAGGTTTAGTAGATCTGTTATGACTGGTTCTGGGAAGAGTTTCGGAGGTTCTGACAGATTCAAAAATTATGGGAATTATCATATTGGGCTGTGTAGGGGGCCTGCATTATGTTTTCATTGTGGTTAGCCGGGTCATATTAGGAGTAATTGCCCACGGTTAGGATGAACCAATGTAGCTGCATCATCTCCACCAGCTCGCACTGATATGCAGAGGAGAGATTCTTCTGGGTTACCACCGAGACAGGGAGTAGCCATACGGTCTAGTGTGGAGAGTAATACCTCGACACATCCACCTTCGAGACCACAAACTCGTACCTCGACAAGAGTTTTCGCTGTGACGGAAGATGAGGCACGGGTCTGACCTAGAGCAGTGACAGGTATTATGTCTTTATTTGATAAAGATGCTTATGTTTTGATAGATTCTGGCTCAGATAGATCTTATGTGAATACGACATTTGCATCAATTGCTGATAGAAACCTGTCACCATTAGAGGGAGAAATTGTAGCGCATACCCCTCTAGGAGAACAGTTGATTAGAAATACTTGTTATAGAGACTGTAGGGTAAGGGTAGGTGAGGAAGAATTTAGGGGTGACTTAATTCCTCTAGAGATCTTGGATTTTGATTTAATATTGGGTATGGACTGGTTAACTGCACATCAGGCGAACGTGGATTGTTTTCGAAAAGAAGTTGTTCTTCAAAATTCGGAGGGAGCAGAGATTGTATTTGCACGGGAACGTCGCGTATTACCATCATGTGTAATCTCGGCCATCAAAGCTTCGAAATTAGTGCAAAAAGGGTATCCGACTTATTTGGCTCACGTGATCGATACTTCAAAGAGGGAACCTAAGTTAGAGGATGTTCCAATAATAAGTGAGTTTTTTTGATGTATTTCTTGATGAGTTACCGGGACTACCTCCTAATCAAGAGCTTGAGTTCCCTATTGATTTACTTTCGGGTACTACACCTATTTCTATCGCTCCATATAGAATGGCTCCGGCAGTGTTGAAGGAACTGAAAGTCCAGTTGCAAGATTTGGTGGATAAAGGTTTCATTCGCCCTAGCATTTTTCCTTGGGGAGCACCAGTCCTATTTGTCAAGAAGAAGAATGGCACTCTTTGATTGTGTGTTGATTACCGTCAGCTGAACCGAGTGACCATTAAGAATAAATACCTTTTACCTCGGATAGATGATCTTTTTGATCAATTACGAGGTGCTATGGTATTCTCTAAGATTGATTGAGATCTAGGTACTATCAGTTGAGAATTAAGGAGCAGGATGTACCCAAGACTGGCTTCAGGACACGTTATGGGCATTATGAGTTTTTGGTGATGCCGTTTGGTTTGACTAATGCCCCGACAGTTTTTATGGATCTTATGAACAAGGTGTTCTATCCATACTTGGATAAGTTTGTGATAGTATTCATAGATGACATCGTGGTTTATTCGAAGAATGATGATGAACATGCTATCCATTTGCGCATTGTGTTGCAAACTTTGCCCGAGAGGCAACTCTATGCCAAGTTCTCTAAATGTGAATTTTGGTTGAAAGAAGTGGTTTTCTTGGGACATGTGGTGTCCGGAGCTGGAATTTATGTTGATCCCAAGAAGATTGAGGCAATCTTGCAATGGGAGCAACCGAGAACAGTAACTGAGATTCATAGTTTCTTGGCTTAGCCGGTTATTACCGGAGATTTGTTCAGGGATTTTCTTTGATAGCAGCTCCTCTGACTCGTTTGACTCATAAAGGAGTTAAGTATGAGTGGGATGATGTTTGTGAGAATCGATTTCAAGAGCTAAAAAACCGGTTAACCTTCGCTCCCGTTTTAACACTTCTTGTAAATGGAAAAGAATTTGTGGTATACAGTGATGCATCTAAGTTGGGATTAGGGTGTGTGTTGAAGCAGGATGAGAAGGCAATAGCTTATGCTTCCCAGCAGCTGAAGAAGCACGAGATGAATTACCCTACTCATGACTTGGAGTTAGCAGCAGTAGTTTTCGCATTGAAGATTTGGAGACATTATTTATATGGTGAGCGTTGTTGGATTTTTACTGATCATAAAAGCTTGAAATATTTGCTCACCCAGAAATAGCTTAATTTGAGACAGAGACGATGGTTGGAGTTGAATAAGGATTACGACTTGGTGATTGATTATCATTCGGGAAAGGCAAATGTTGTAGCGGATGCTTTAAGTCGTAAATCCTCATCTTCATTAGTAGTACTTCAGAGTTCTTATTTTTCGATATTACTTGAGATAAAATCTCTAGGGATCCAGTTGAATAATGGTGAGGATGGAACCCTACTTGCTAGTTTCGTCGTGAGACCTTCATTGTTGAATCAGATCAGAGAATTGCAAAAATCTGATGATTGGTTGAAACAGGAAGTTCAAAAGCTGCAAGATGGAGAAACTAGTGAATCTAGACTCAGCGATGATGGTACTTTGATGCTTAGAGACCGAATTTATGTCCCTAAGGATGATCAGTTGAGACGAGCTATTTTGGAAGAAGCTCATTCTTCCGCCTACGCTTTACATCCCGGAAGCACCAAGATGTATCGGACTATTAAAGAAAGTTATTGGTGGCCGGGTATGAAACGAGACATAGCAGAGTTTGTAGCGAAATGTCTCACATGCCAACAGATTAAGGCGGAGCATCAAAAATCATCAAGTACTCTTCAGCCTTTATCGATTCCTGAATGGAAGTGGGAACACGTGACTATGGACTTTGTATTGGGTTTGCCGCGAACACAAAGTGGGAAGGATGCTATTTGGGTGGTTGTGGATAGATTGACTAAGTCCGCCCATTTCTTGGCTATCCATAGCACGTATTCTATTGAGAGGATGGCAAGACTTTATATAGATGAGGTTGTGAGATTACATGGAGTTCCAGTTTCTATTGTGTCAGATCGAGACCCTCGATTTACTTTTTGATTTTGGTCGAAATTTTAGGAAGCTCTTGGAACTAAGTTGAGATTTAGTACTGCTTTTCACCCACAGACGGATGGTTAATCCGAAAGGACGATTCAAACCTTGGAGGATATGTTACGGGCTTGTGTCATTGACTTTATTGGGAGTTGGAACAGACACTTGCCATTGGTGGAGTTCGCGTATAATAACAATTTTCAGTCTAGTATTGGGATGGCACCATACGAGGCTTTGTACGGAAAGAAGTGCCGAACTCCACTCTGTTGGGATGAAGTAGGTGAGAGGAAATTGGTGAATGTGGAATTGATTGATCTGACAAATGATAAGGTCAAGGTTATCCGAGAACGGTTAAAGACAGCTCAAGATAGGCAAAAGAATTATTCGGATAAACGAAGGAAAGATTTGGAGTTTGAAGTCGACGATAAAGTTTTTCTTAAGGTTTCTCCTTGGAAAGGTAATAATTTGAAAATTCCAAGTATTAAATCTTATTTGATTATACTATTGTGATAATTTGTGGTATTTATTGGATAATGAAAGGTGTGATTCGATTCGCGAAGAGGGGAAAGCTCAATCCAAGATACATTGGACCCTTTCCTATCATTGAAAGGATTGGGCTAGTGGCTTACAGACTTGAATTACCCTCAGAGTTAGATTGGATTCATAATGTCTTCCACGTCTCGATGTTGAAAAAGTATGTTCCCGATCCCTTTCACATTTTAGAGACACCTCTCATTGAGTTGCATGAGGATTTGAAGTTCTAGGTGCAGCTTGTACGTATTCTAGATTGAAAGGATCGAGTACTAAGGAACAAGAGCATTCCAATGGTGAAAGTATTGTGGAAGAATGCTCGAATGGAGGAGATGACGTGGGAAGCCGAGGGCCAGATGAAAAACCAATATCCACATCTTTTCTTCGAATTCGATAAGTGAAATTTTGAGGTCAAATTTTATTTTAAGAGGGGTAGTGTTGTAAAGTCTGACCTTATAAAATACTAGTCATGACATACATGTGATGATAGCATGATTGCATGCTAGGAGAGTCCCGAAAAATTTACAAAAGTCGGTATTGTACCTAGAGGTACAACAAAGTTGATTTAATCCTCGAACTACATCAAATAGTAATTTTAAGGTGAGATTAAGATCGTCACAGTCCAAGGATGACTCAAAATGGTAATTTGGAGTTTGAGGATCAATTTAGAGTCGAATCAGAATTTTCACTATCTAGGGGCAAAATAGTCATTTGCCACATGGGGACAAAATTATAACTTTTAGAAAAGATTTATTTGGCCCCATTTGACTTATTGGAGTATGATTTGAGGTTTAAAAGTGAAAAATTTTAATTTCAGTATAATTTAGAGTATAAGGGTAAAATGGTAATTTTACCACTCTAGGGGCAAAATTATAATTTTCCACCACCAGGACAATTTTCCAGCACATGGTCTTCCTTTATCCTCATTTTTGACCTTTGACTAATCATGTGGTGGAGATAAAATGTTTAAATTTTCAAAATTTATAAAATGTTTAAATTTTTAAAATTTTAAAAATGGACCAATAAGAAAATGCCATGTATCAAGCTTAGGATAATTTATTATTTAACTTGAAAATCAGCATAAATCAGCCCATTACTCTCCAAATATTCGGCCAAGCAAGGAAGAGAGGGAAAGAAAGGAAGAACAAACAAAGAAAGGAAGAACAAACCCTAGGTGAGGAATTTCAAGAGAAAAAGTGTGGAAAATCAAGGAAAACAAGTGAAAAATGTAGGATTTTTCAACTTAAGCTTGAAATCTATTTTTCTTAAGCATTTCTCCTTATTTTCCATGCTTAAATTACATGTTTTTATGATGAATTGTTGGCTGATCAAAATGGGTTAGGGGAGAGAAAGTTGTTAGATTAATTTGATTGTAAGTTATGTTAGTGTTTTTAGTTAGTTTAGCATATTTAGAAACAAAACAACAAGAAAAGAATTTATTTTCTCTCACAACCATTAATGGTCGAATTTACCATGTATTAAGTGAGGATGAATTTGATTTTTATTCTAGGAGAATTTGTTGGAAAATGATGAATTATGGTGTGGAAAAATAATAGGAAAAATCACGGTGTTAATGCACCATTATTGGCCGAAAATTTTGAGAAGAAAAGTGAATATAGTTTTGCCAAATTTTAGGTTATTTGATTTGAATTTGGTGAATTAAGATATTGGAAAAGAATTGGAACTATTTGGAGTAATTTGGGATTAAATTGGACGCGTTAGTAATTTAATCGGGTGATAAGACGAATTAGGCCAATACCAAGTTTAGATAGTTACCAGTGCATTTTTGCATTCCATATTATGCATTAATAGTCTAAATTAGTTTAATTTCAATTTAGTACCAATTTGGTGAATTTCTCGATTTTGTATTGTGTCAAGGTGGTGAGTCCTCCGATAAAGGCAAGAAAATTGCATCCGAGGACCAGTAGACAGAGTGCTTTGAAAGTCTGCATTCTAGATATTGTGAGTAAACTTACTGTCATTTTAATTATCTAGGGTGGTTTTTAGATGATTTCATTAAATTCCATGGAAAAAGGAATTTAAAAAGGTAAATTTTCATGTTTTATGAATAAATGTGTTTCAATGAAATTAATTTATAAATTGTTTTGAAATAAATAATGATTTTAAAAAATAGAGTACACGAAGACTGTTAATTGTTGCAATTCGATTGTTTAAATTGATTGGCTTATGGTAAATTGGGCATGATTGGCTAGTTGGCAATTGTTTTGAAACACGAATTGTTTGGTTGCCTTGAAAGATTGCGAATTACAAAATTGCCATATCATGTTATTGAGTTTTATTGTATGGTGGATTATATATTAATTAATCACTGCAGTAGGGGGTTTTTGTGGACCAGCCTTTTAGAGGGGCACGGTAAACCCCATTATATTCTTACCTCGAACGAAGAGGCGCGTAGGGTATCTCCTGGGGTAAAGTTTAGGGTTCACTTCACGCCAAACCACCACGTGAGGGGGAACTCAGCCAACGTCAAGGAACGGCTATGTTTTCAAAACAAAAACATGATTTATGTGAAATGTGAATTTTAATAGCCTTGACGGTCTCGGTGGGATGCCTCGGCCAAGATGTCCCTGAGAATGAATTTATGGCATAAGCCTAGTTTTTATGAGATTCATAAGCCTCTTTACGTATTTTAAATGAAATGTATTCTAATGTTGTGACCCAGTTTACGATGATTTACTTTATTGTCTCCATGTACTCAACTCTAAATGTTTATAATGATGTTTGTTTAGTCATTGGGATTTTATAATCTCACCACCCTCCTTTCCACCCATTTCAGGTTCAGTATAGACTGTAGATAGCTGATCTCATTAAGGACTACCGTTGGATCTGCATTTTCCAAACCGTAGGTTCACAGTCCTCTTTACTTTTGTTTATTCGGGGGCCCTCTTGTTATTGTAAATTAAATTAAATATTTTGACTTACTGTATTACAGTATGTATAAATTTATTTAGCTTTTATGCTACAAAAATTATTCAGGTACAACTCTATAAATATTATTTTATAAGAAAATAGAATATTTTACTTAATATTTCTTTTATTTTCTTATTATATTCAAAAAGCCATAATTTCGTTTTAAATGAAGATTTTAGACTTTAAACTCATTTTGAATATGAATTATGTGTTTTGTACTTGTATATTACATTCTAGCCAGTTTCAAAATTTTTGACAAAAATGACCAAATTACCTCTGTGAGACGAAAATTAATATTTTATTTGTTTTAAGTTGGAAACAGTTTAAAATCTTTTAGAACACGATATTTGATAATGGTTGCTCACAAGGGAAATGAGAAACTGATAGTAAAGCCTTGTGAGGTCTTGGGTTGACATTTCGGGCAATGAGTGTCTACCGAGACACCGCGACGGTTGTCACGGGCTCGAGGGGAGTACCGGGTCGTGACACGAACCCTAGAGAGACTATGTAAAAGCTCATCTTCATTCTCTAGTCTCTTTTTAGTCTTACACTAACCTTACAAAGTTGAATCCTTACTTCATTCAAGCGGATTTTTCTTCTCTCAATACACCCAAGCTAAAATCTCTAGCATCCAGCGTTTGTAAGGAAAATCTTTGCTATTACTCCTTTGTACATACATCTTGTAAATGTTCTAGCTTAACCTTGAAAAGTTATCTTGTAAAGGTTATCGCTTCCCATTTAAAAACCAAGAATCTCTTTGTGGATTATGTGTGGCTTATCACTTGATCTCTTGAAAAAGCAAGAATCTCTTTGTGGATTGTGTTAAGGTTACCGCTTGATCCCATTAAAAAGAAAGAATCCCTTATGGATTGTGTAAGGGTTATCGCTTCCTGTTCAAAAACAATAATCTCTTTGTGATTGTGTAAGGGTTATCGTTTCTTGTTAAAAAGCAAGAATCCTTGTTATTGGATTGAAATTCCTTGGTTACTAAGGGATTGGATGTAGGCAACAAAAAAGTCGTACCACTATAAATTTTGTCTCTTTTTAATTTTTTGAGCTATTACTTATTGCTTGTACTTGCCTTAGAAAAATAGATTTATATTGATTTATTGTTTTACACTTAGAAAAATAGTTTTCCCTTTACTTTTCAGAGCTTGAATTTAACTTAAGAAAAAAATACTTTACTTTGGTATATTGTTTTTGTTCTTAGAAATTTATTGTTGGAAAATTACTTTTGAAGTTGGGAAATATTTTTGAGTGAAAAAGTTTTTATTTTTATACTTAGATTTTCAAAAAAATTTTTAATATATCAATTCATCCCCTTTTTGATATATTGTTCATTGAGACTTCTACACTAATAGCAACTAAATGCCTTTCAAGGATCAAGCACAACCTTTATACCTTTTGCTTAGAGGTATAATCTTAACACTACCTTTTCAAGGAGTTATAACTTATACAACAATGGATTTTCAAGGAGTATGAAATTAAAACCTCTATGAAGGTTGATTGGATATTTACGTTTAAAAAGATGGGAGCTTTCTTAAGAATGATGAATGATGAAGGAAGTTTTGGCTTAAGGAATATCGGCTGAAAGATAAAAGAATAGTCTTTATACTCAAAGGAAGGATTTTCTTGCTTTAAGCTTTTTTGCTTGTTCTTCCTCTTTTTCTTGCTCTTCGAATCTTTTTAGTCTCATTAAAAATCTCATCTTTAACGTCCTAAAAGTGGATATTTATAAGCCCTAAAGAATTTACTTGTTGGAGTAAATTTTAAAATGATTTTCCTACATTCTAACCAACTTGCTCATTTCTATTGTACATGGAAAATCGATTCTTTGTTCATGAGTTGTTGATTCTTCATGACATTCTTTAAAGTCTGGAACTTTCTATTTCTAAAGAATCGAGTCTTCCTTCTTGAGATGTTGGTTCTTCTTCAACTTAGTTCAAAGGTGACACCTTTAAATTTTTTGGAGAATTAATTCTTTTGTCTCAAGGTGTCAATTTTTCACTGTGGTTTGGCACCAAAATTTGAATTTGAGCTTGATCTTTGATGCTCCCATCTTATCCAATTGTACCATCTCTTTCTTTTTCACCAAGTTTTTGATTTTTGTCATTGGTGCTTCAAAATCGATATCTTCTTCCTTAAGAATCAATTCTTTGTCTTCAGACTTGAGATTTGTGGTTCATTCTTGTTTAGAACTAACTATTGCTTCATGGAGAATCGATTCTTTCATGCTTGGACTTCCTCATTTTGCATTCCACTTTCCTAGAATTGATTCTTACTTTTTGAGGTGTCCATGTTTTCTCATCCTAATAGCTTCTATATTTCAAGAACTCACTTCTTCTTTTCTAAGAATTGATTCTTCCTGTGATAAGATAATAAATTTTGCTTTCCATTCATTTAAGAATCGATTCTTAATATTCAAAAGGTCAATTCTTTAAGGCCAACACTTTGAGTTCATGTTTGCTTTGGAACATTTTTCTTTGCAAGCCAAATTTCAAAACTCTTGAGGACTTTCTTCAAGTTCAAAACCTTTTTTATTCATTTTTAAAGCATATTTAGATCAATCAATTTTGTCATTTCAAAACTAGGGTAAAGCTAACAATCTCCCCCTTCTTGATATGAGAAAATTAAGTGCTAAATTTGCTCATTGAAGAAACTCCCCCTGAATTTGTGCTTATCATTTTAAAAAATTTCAGAACCAGGGTAAAAAATTTGAAAGCATTTTTCTCAAGTATAACTTTCCTTAAATCTATGCACTTTTCAAAAAGATTGCATGATATTTTGAAATCACTCTTTGAAATTATTTTTCAAGAAAATCTAGCCGAGTATATGAGAAACAGAAAGGCTTTTAGCAAATTTGCTCAGAATATTTTCCCCCTTTTTGTTATATCAAAAAGGGAAATAAATAAAGTATGAGAATATAAAGCTCATAGAAAAGAATTTATTGTTAGTAGTGCAGGTATAATTGTCTCATATCAACACAAACATTCACAATAAGAAATTTGAATCAATTAAGAGTAGTAAATATCAACCAATTTTCATTCATTACCAATGCACATGATCACAAAAAAAAAATAGACTTTAATCCACAGCACATAGTAATCAGCATATGGTTATATCGACAAGTGAGAAGATTTAGTATTGTAAGATTTACACGAGCATTTACAATAAAATTACATATCATAATAGAATAAAATGTATGCAAATGTTATGTGATACAGGTGTGTCTATGGTTTTTTTTTTTTTTATAATTGGGGGAGAAGAGACTCGAACCCTGCTCTTTAGGCAAAGGGATTATGCATGTCAGGCCCAGCTCTATCATATACTTGCCATGTCATTCATGTGCTTGATAGCATGTCTGCAAACTTGGATGCCCCGAAAAATTTTTAAAACATCAGTGTCATACCTAGTGGTACAATTAAGTCGGTTAAGCCTCGAACTAGTCCAAATAGAAATTTTAAGATGTATTTGAGAGTTATCGAACCTTAGAATGTTTTAAAATGGTGATTCGGAGTTCGAGAATTTATTTGGAGTTCAATTAGGAATTTTTATAACGTTAGGGCAAAATGTTTATTTTGCCACTCGAGGGCAAAATTGGAATGTTGAAATAGATTTTTTGACCAAATTTGATTAGTAGGAACATAATTTGAATTTGAGAAGTGAAAAATTTCAATGCTGAGCATAAGGACAAAACGATCATTTCACGTGCCCATGAGGACGTAATCAGAATTTTTTAAATTTTACGCCACCATAACACTTGTCAAGCTCATAAATTCCATCTATTATCATTTTTATGTCTTAGATAAGTAAGGGATTATATGTGGTGGAAAAGAGAATGCTTAATGGTTAAGTTTACCCATGAACCAAGCAAGTGGTGACAAGTGTCAAGCTTTAATACTTTTATAATTTTTTTTATAAACCAACATAAACCTTTCCCAATTCACTCATATGCCTGGCCAAGCAAGGGAACAAAGAGAAAAAGAGAAGAACAAACCCTAGAAAGGAAAAATTCAAGAGAAATTGTTGGATTTCAAGGAATCAAGCAAGTAAAGGTAAGATTTTCTAATTTTAGCTTAAGATCTACCTTTCCTATGATTTCTTTTTCATTTTCTATGGTTGAAACTCAAGATTTCATGAAGGAAAGTTTGCTGGCCAAACCTAGGGGGAGAGGTTTTGATCACGGGTTTTGTTAGATTTCATGCTATATACGCGTTTTTAGTTGTTTTGTGATATTTGGTGTGAGAAACAAGCATGAAAACCACACATTCTTCATCAAACCCTCCTTGGACGAATTTACTAAAGGACATATTGATGATGAATCTTGTTATATCTCATGTTATTTAACTCGTATTTGATGAATTGTGGTGCCGGATATTGAAAACGGTTATGAAAACGTATTGTTCCTTTAGTAAACGATTTGAACAACAATGAGAAAATCGAGTTCATTGAGGTACTTTGGGTGTAATTGGAATATTGGAAGTGTAATGAATATATTTGGAGTTGAATCGGATGTTTTGGTTAAATCAATGGTGTATAGTTTGAATTAGGTCGAATACAAATTCATTCCGATCACAATTGAACCTACGTAGAACACCGTCTTTAAGTGATTATTTAGACACTTCTCATTCCATTTCATGCATTCATGTAGAGCCTGAAATAGTTTTATAACAGTTTGGCACAAATGTGTTAAATTACTTATTGTGTACTAGGTATAGGTGGTGAGCCCCTTGGTAAGAGTAAGGATATCGTACTCGAGGACCAAGAATAGGAGTACTCCATACTTCCATTAAGGTGAGTAATCAGACGATCATCTTAACTATCTGAAGTTGTTTATACTCGTTTTTAGGTTTTAAAGAAAAATGAATTTAAATTGCAAACTATTATGTTTTATAGTTGAAGTGTTGGTTAAACGAAATGAGATTATAAATTGTTTTGAAATTGAATACTGGTTTTGGAAATTGAGTAAGTGGAGACTGTATACTTGTGTTATATATATGTTTTGACATATGGTTTGAATTGATGGCAAGCATGGCTGGATTTGTGTTTGTGTGGAAGATATGGATTGTTTTGCTTTGCCTTGATAGGCTGGTAATATCATATTAGCCATGTTATCTATTGAAATTTTATTAAATTGGTGGGTTATTTGATTAGCTTACTGCAGTGGGTGGGTTTCCTCAGACCAGCCTATGAGAGGGGCACGGTAAACCCTATTATATTTTACCTTGGTACGAGAGGCGCGGAGGGTATCTCCTAAGATAACGTTAGAGTTCACTTCACGCCGAACCACCACGTGAGGGTGAAACTCGGTCAACGCCAACAAACTACTATGCATTTAAATGTAAAAGAATGAGTTTTATACTCATATGTTATTTTAACAGCCTTAGCGGACTCGGTTGGATGCCTCGGCGCAAGGTGTCACCAAGTGTAAATCTTGGCACGAGCCAAGTTTTTACGGGAATCATAAGCCTTGTTGATTTTTACGAAATGAAATTGATTTATATGAAATGAAATGAGATTTGATGTTATGAATCATTTTATGATGAGATATTTTAAATTGTCTCCATTTACTCGGCTTTAGATGTTGTAGATGAACTTTGCTTACTTACTGGGTTTATAAAAACTCACCACCCTCCTTTCACATATTTCAGGCTCAGGAAAATCTGTAGACTGCCGATTTTGTTGAGGGTTTGCTGTTGGATTCGCACCCTTAAAAATCGCAGGTTTACAGTTGTGTTTATTTTGGTTATATTGGGACCCACATGTTATTGTAGAATATTTTGTATACCTGGCTGCGTGTGCCACTGTATGTATGAATTTATTTTGCTCTTACGCTATAAAAATTATTTATGTAGAATTCTATAAATATTGTTTTATAAGAAAATGGAATATTTTATGAAATATTTTTATTTAATTTAAATAGCTATAACTTCATTTTAAATTGATGAATTAGACAACGAAACTTATTTTTAGACATGAAATGGATGCTTATTACTCGTATATCATATTTTTACCAAAGTTTGAAAATTTTGAGTAAAATGACCAAAATACCCCTGTGTAGTAGAAATTACTTTTTGATTGTTTTTTATTTGAAAATAGTCTATATTTCCTTTAAACATGATATTTAATAACTGTTGCTCACAGGGGAGAAGTAAAACTGATGCAAAAGCCTTGCAAGGTTTCGGTTGGCATTCCGGGTAAGAAAATAGTCCTCCATTATTGCATCAACCTTTTTATTGATTCCATCAAGCTTTTCTAGCCAAATCCTTTCTTGATTGTCCATTTCAACACAAAAGAAGTGATATGCACCTTCAAGCATGTGTTTTATACTGGGTAATCCAAATGGACCTTCATATGCTTTTGAAGGTAGTTCATATGGAAATGGACGATCCATTGGTGAATCAGGCGTATTCAAATCATAATCATTTGGTGTTGTTTTTGAATTATCAGTCTTTGATTGATCTTCATTAGCCCATTCTTTATGATCTATTGCTTGTGTTGCTTTTCCTTGATCTTGATCTGCTTGATGTACATTTTTCCTTATCCATCCATTGTTGAGGGCATCATATTCAAAACCCACTACAAGAAAACTAGTTGTTTCCAACAGAAAAAATTTCGTTGGAAATTTTATGTTCGAAATTTCTAATGGAATAATTCCAATGGACAAATTCCATTGGAAATCTATTGAAAATTTTATGGCACAAAAAACATTTATTCCTACCAAACTTTCCGACAGATTTTTGTTGGAAATTTTCGACGGATTTTCGTTGGAATTTTCCAACGAAAAATAATTCGTTGGAAATCCGTCGAAAAGTTTAAGGCGCCAAAAAAATTAAAAACTTACTAAATTTTTCAAAGAATTTTTCGTTGGGAAAAGACATTATCAACAAAAATTTTCCAACAGAATATTCCGTTGGAAAATTTCATTAGTGTTACTATTTTTAAAATTTTTTATTTCTAATATATTATGATTTTTTTAAAATTTTATTAATCCTTTATAGGAAATATATTAATAAAATTATATGTACATTGAGTTTTATAATATTAAAAATTTAAATATGTTTTCCTTTGGTTATTATTTTTTTAAATATTTTGAAAACTTTATTGAATCATAAATTATAAATTAATTGTTCCAAACTCATTAATGTTATAAAATTAAAAATTTTATAAAAATAACATAATAAATTTTTTAATTTTATGAAAATAGATGATAAAATCTAATAATATATTAAACAAAAATTAATAATAATATTTTAGGTACATACTAATATTAGTTAATATAAATTATAAGAAGACTAATATATATAGTAAACTTTTAATTAGTAGAATATATTTAAAATATATTAGTTTATTATATGTATACAAATTATATATATATATATATATCTGTATTAATATGAAATTAACTGTTATCTATTTTAAATGATATAACTTTATAAGTTAATATATATATGAGATATTAAATATCCTACATATATATTAATATGTTATAATTACTACACCTATGTCTTATATGTTAGCTTATAACAAATTTTATTTATATGTTTACATTAATAACTTTATTACTGATTATTACCTTAGTTTTTATAACATATTATTTACAATTAGTTATTAGTTATACAAACTTTGTAATATATATAACATTATATAACTTATAATTTGTTTCATTAATATATATATATATATATATATATATATATATATATACAATAAAGGAATATGACATTTTATTTTACATTGATTATATTCATATCAGATAATTCTAATATTACTTTGAGTACGTCATCCTTTACAATTGGTTTCATAATATAATTTTGATAATTGAATCATGAGTACTATATAAATATAAAACTATATAAGGTATACAAAAATAATAATACTTGATGTATATTAATATTAGTTAATATAAGTTAAAAAGAATTTACAGTAAACTTAATTAAATTATATACTTCAAATAAATTAGTTTATTACAACTTAGTAATGTTTTGTAATATAAAATGTTATGAATGTATATATATATATATATATATATTTAAATAAATATATTATATATATTTAATTTTTACATAAGTATTACAACAACTTATAATAAACTTTAATTATATGATTACACTTAATAACTTAATTTATTAATTATCACCTTAGTTTTTATAACATATTGTTTATAATTAGTTATTATTTATACAAACTTTGATATAAAACATTATAACATATATGTTGTGCCATTAATTTCATATATATATATATATATGATAAAGTAATACATATAAATATATATTATATAAAATTAACATATTAGTGATTAGTGATGGATAAAGACTGTACATATCAGATTGCGATTGAGTTTAATTATCTTGAGTAAAGTCCTAACTATGACTCTTTGGTTTAATTACAAAATAGTACTAGGTCAAGTGGATCACTGGTGTTTATGATTGAATTAGACACGGGTAGTAGGAAAATACTTTAAATGATTGTGGGGTGTGAACGGTTAGCTCTTGGTAATGGACAGAAAACAATGGATTGAAAATTGCTATGGTTTAGCTCCGTTAGTGATAATTGGTGATTGTAAATCATAAATGGCTTTATAATCCTTTAATTGTACTCTAGGATCGAGAGTTATTATTAGATATCCAATATCTTTAAATTAGATTTTTTTTAGTGCTTTGGGGTTATTTTCTGTTTTTAGTTTTTTATGTAATTCATAAAATACAAAGTTATTTTGACTTTGGTATCAAGCAATAAACTTCTTACTTTTCAAAAAAATATGACTTATACTTATTATAAATAAGTAATTAATATTTTACAA
Organism: Theobroma cacao; assembly: GCF_000208745.1. Classification (NCBI taxonomy): domain Eukaryota; kingdom Viridiplantae; phylum Streptophyta; class Magnoliopsida; order Malvales; family Malvaceae; genus Theobroma; species Theobroma cacao. The sequence goes on along the minus strand of NC_030854.1, from coordinate 13,685,247 downwards.
AATAATAAATTTTGTCAATAATTAATAAATAATATATTATAAACAAATAACAAAATAATATTAGTGTTTATTTAGTAAATAAGATACAGTAATTAAATAATTTTAATGGAAAACACTCTCAACTCCCATGCATTCTCCGTCCCTCCTAAATCCTCATGGTTTGGTGGTTGGTAGCCCACCGAACCCTCTCTTTGGCCTCCCATCGGTTGCTATTGCCTCCCCATGCCAACTGATGGTCACCCACAACCTGCCAGCAAACCAAAAGTTACAACTGCCACCCATTCATGGCTTGCCGCAAGCCATGCAACCAGTAGAAGACCTTCATGTATCTCCCCGTGTCCAAAAAAAATCATTCCTGAGTGTTGCGATAAGAGAAAAAACCCCCTTGATGCCTTTTTCTCGAGAACTTTTTTAGTGTAAAGATCGCTCAACTACAGCCTTTTTTGATGATGAGATTGATGTCTTGGCATAGCCATTCAAACATTCTCTAATCGGGAAATTTTCCAGAACACCTCGACAGTAGGAAATTCGCTTGGCTTTTAAAGGGATAGGGCTGATCGGAGCATATGAGATCCGGTGGTTAGACTACAAACATATCTTGATTTATCTATCGAAAAAGCAGGATTTCAATTGTATTTGGTTTAAATAGGTATGGTTTATTGCAAGTCAAAAAATGAGAGTTTTTAAATGGTTCGTAGATTTCCAAACGGAGAAGGAGTCCTTGATCATTCTGGTTTGGATATCTTTTCCTAATCTAAAGGTGCATTTTCTTAAAAAATATGCTCTTTTGAGGATTGCTAAGATAGCGGGCAAATAGTTGGTTGTTGATGAAGCTATGGCTAATGGTACCAGACCAAGTGTGGCAAGGGTTTGTATTGAATATGATTGTCAAAAGCCTTTCTTGGATCAGATTTGGATTGTCACGACACGAAACTCCCCTCGAGCCCGTGACAACAGCCTCGGTGCCTCAATGGGCACTCATCTCCCGGAATGCCAATCGAAATCCCGTAAGGCTTAATATCAATTTCGCATTTCCCCTAGTGAGTAACCATTGCCAAATTTTATGTTCGAAAGGATTTTGAGCTATTTTCAACTTAAAACTGATAAAATAAAAATTTTTGTCTCACAGGGGCATTTTGGTCATTTTCCACTAAAAATTTTGAAACCAGTTAAAAATGTAGTAAACAAGTACCAATCGCATAATTCACAATTAAAAATAAGTTTAGGCATCTAAAACCTTTATTTAAAATGAAATTGTAATTATTTGAATATAATAAGAAGATAAAAGAATATATTTAATAAAATATTTTATTTTCTTATAAACAGAAATTTTGGAGTTATGCGTAAATACTTTTTGTAACGTAAAAGCAAAATAAATTCATCATATTGTAGCACAATCAACTAATAAATTTACTATATCAAGTGGGCCCACAATAACTAGAATTTAAGAAACTGTGAACTTACTGTGTGGAAGACGCTAATCCAATAGAAGCCCTCGATGGAATCAGCTATCTACAGTCTACTCTGATCTTGAAATGGGTGGAAAGGAGGGTGGTGAGATTATAAAATCCCAGTGAGTAAACAAACATCATTTAAATCAGCTAAAACCGAGTAAAAGGAGACAATCAAAATATCCCATCATTTTTTAAGTATTTCACATTTTGAAAATTTATCCCAACCTATGCAAATGGTTGTATTTCATTTAATTTCTCGTTAAGGCTTATGACTTTCATAAACATTTAGCTCATGCCATCAAATAGTACTCGATGACACCTTGATCAGAGGCGTACACTCGAGCCCGCCAAGGCTGTTAAAACTTTGTATACTCGTAAAACATATTTTTAGTTTGAAAAACACAGCCATTCCTTGGCATTAGCAGAGTTCATCATCACGAGGTGGTTCGGCGTGACGTGAACTCTGTCCATACCTCAAGAGATACCCTACGCTCCTCTCCGACCGAGGTACATATATATATATATATCCGAATTCTGTGCCCCTCTAATAGGCTGGTCCACAGAATCCGCCCACTGCAGCAAGCTAACCCACCATACAATAAAATTCAATAACATGATATGGCAATTATTGTAATTCATAGCCTTTCAAGGCTAAATACATATTTCATACATTTCAACACAAATATCAATTCAGCCATTCATGCAAATATTGTCATAAGCCATTCGATTTCAAATCATAAATTTACAATATAACAAGTGGTCTCCAATTACTCTATTTTTCAAAATCATTATTCGATTTCAAGACAATTTATAAAATCCTTTCATGTAAATACATTTTGTTTGTAAAACACAAAGATTTACCATTTAAACTCCTTTTNTCCAATTACTCTATTTTTCAAAATCATTATTCGATTTCAAGACAATTTATAAAATCCTTTCATGTAAATACATTTTGTTTGTAAAACACAAAGATTTACTATTTAAACTCCTTTTTATAAAATTTTACCAAAATCGATTAAAAACATACTTTAGATAATAAAAATGATGGTAAGGTTACTCACAATATTAGGAGTTCGATATACTCCTATTCTCGATCTTCGGGCACAATCTCTTTACCCTTGTTAGAGGACTCACCACCTATACATCATACGTGACACGAATTTCAATAAATTATGTTAATTTCTCATAAACTATTTCAGGCTCTCTAAATCTAAATGAATGCATGTGATGGGATGCAAAATGTCTAATTAATCACTTAAATGTGATATTCTACCTAAGTCACACTATACTCGCCCTAATCAGCTAAAATCTCTGATTTAACTCCAAATCAATTCTTCTCACTTTCTACACTCCAATTTTAGCAAAATTACCTCAGTGACTATGAATGAGATTCAATTTATCAGTCTCGAGTCAATAATCACACATGTCTATACATTAGGTAAAAAATCAAATTTTCACACCAAAATTTCCCATTTAATTTCTAGCCTCACTAAACATCAAATATCACCAAAATATCATGAAATATCATCAATTTCAGCCACAATATCCTCCCTAGAAAATTCGGCCAATAATGGTGATGGGGGAAAATAAATTCTTTTCTTATTGTTTTGTTTCTAAATGCACTAAACTAACTTAAAACACTAACATAACTTAAAATCAATTCAATCTAACTTCATTCTCTCTCCATACCCATTTGGGCAGCCATGAATTCACCATGAAAACATGAAATTTAACCATGGAAAATAAGGAGAAATGCATGGGAAAGGTAGATCACAAGTCAAAATCAAGAAATTTTACCTTTGATTGCTTGATCCTTTGAAATCCCACACTTTTTCTTGAATTTTCCCACCTAGGTTTTGTGTTTTTTTTTTCCTTTCCTCTCTTTTTCTTACTATGGCCGGCCACATGAAGAGAAAATGGAATAAATATGGGCTGATTTTTAAGAAAAATAATAAAGTATTTTTGCTTGACACGTGGCATGTTTCCATTGGTCCATTTTTAAAACTTTAAAAATTTTAAACCTTTTTATCTCCAGCACATGATTAGTCCATGGTGAAAGTGAGGATAAGGGAAAACCATGTGCTGGACAAATGTCCTGGGGGTAGAAAATTACTGTTTTGCCCCTGGGGTAGTAAAATTACCATTTTACCCCTATGCTCCGAAAAATACCAAGAATAATTTTTTTCACTTTTTAACCTCAAATCATACTCCAATACTCAAATCATACTCCAATAAGTCAAATAGGGCCAAAAATCTTTTCTAAAAGTTTTCATTTTGTCCCCAAGTGGCAAATGACCATTTTACCCCTAGATAGTGAAAATTTCGGTTTGACTCCAAATTGATCCTCAAACTCCAAATCACCATATTAAACCATTCTAGGACTTTAATATTCTTAATTTCATCTTAAATTCTCTATTTGATCTAGTTCGAGGCTTAAATCAACTTTGTTGTACCTTTAGGTACAATACCGACTTTTGTAAATTTTTCGGGACTCTCATAGCATGCAAACATGCTATCCATCACATGTATGTCATGACAAGTATTTTATAGAGTCAGGCTTGACATCTTCTCCCCTACTTAGATCAACCATATGATCCTTCTTCATGACTGATTTCGACACCCGATTAAATATTAATATTTTAATATTATTTTATTAATAAAATATTATTTTATTCTAAAAATTTTATCTTGTCTCCTTGGTTGCCAAAGTTCCTTATTATACCTCAATTGACCTCCGAATCACCCTTTTATCTCTCAAATTCTCCTCTAATAAAATATTATTATTTACTCGCATGCGGAATATTTTATCATAAATTATTCCTTTCATCTTTTATCACTTTTAAACATTTTAATTGACCTCAATTTGCATCCGATCAACTTTATTAATCACTGTTTCAAAGTATGGGCCATTTAATGGGTTGTTAGTAAGAACATACAAAAAAGAGCCATTATTGGTGGTTATTCACAACGTGTGGAGTTCTCAAAATTGCCAGCCTACTGCACTCATTGTTGTCATGTAGAGCACAGTATCTCAACGTGTTTGGTTTTAAGAAATAAGCTAGACAAACTGAGATATGGAGAGCCGAAACCATTGGGCATTTCCAAGTAATCTAAAAATACAAAGGCTTTCGAAAAGAAGGAGAAAACCACCCTAAAGTGAGGAGGAAAAGATCTTCTAAAAGAAAAAACTTTAGTTGGGAGGAACCAACGAAACAAAGTATGCGATGGCAAGTAGTGGACAACTTGGGGAAAAACGGTGCTAAGAATTCCAAAAGGGTGGAAATAGATTCAGAAAGCTTGAGTGATCTACAGGTTTGGAGTTCTAACAAATTTGTAGCAATCGGGTTTGAGGTTGATGAAGAACTAATTGAAAACGTGGAACAGAGGCGAATAGAGAGGGTGAACAGTGATTGCTTAATAGAAAAAAAATACTTGAAGAGGGTTGATGCTGTTGGGGATTTTAACAACAAACAACTACTTTCAGAGGGCACATGTAAATCGAAAACTGGTACACAAAATTGGTATTTGGTCAGTGGCTTACCAGCTTGGAAGTTTGTTCAGAATAACAAACAAAACGAACAACAATATATGGAAGATCATATGCCTTGGATTGGAAATGGTTCGAAAGGGACTCAAAGTGCAAATGTTGTGGCGACGTCTCTAGTCGCAGTGTTTTCTCACCGAGGGTCCACCCATGCATGTGCTGAACGTGGTTCATTTGATGCTGCAAAAAATATTGGGGAGCATGATTTCGTCCAATGAGCAGTAGAGAATGCATGCAACGTCACGATGAGGAAGAAAAAAAAGAAGCAAAAAAAACCTACAGTAAAAAGCCATGATGTAGATGTTAGGATGAACCCTGCAGCCAATTGGGATTGGTTGAGGCTTGATTCCAATCATGCAAAAACATCATTCATGTTGAATGATTAAAGGTTTTGCTTCATCAATAAGACATTAATTATAATGAGTTATAAGTCTAATTGGATGAAGTCCATGAGATTTATATGCCTTGCAAGGAAACTGTAACAAGTTGCAGTTATGAGATCCTTATGCATCAAAGCATAATCTCAAATGTTCTTGGTCAATGTATCATTAAGATTGGACATCAATGATGCTTAAAAACTAGTATATTCTATATTCTTTACTTTGAAAGTAAGCAACATATCTCATAGGTTGAAATATGTGAGATACTTGAAGATAGTATGTGAGTGCTTGTTAGGAAACAAGTTCACTGAACATGACTTGTTATGACAGTTCCATTTAGTATTTCACTCAATTGTCTATGAAAATACTTTCATGTGTCAATAGTGTAAGTAATCCTTAGATTTGTGATACTAAGTCATCCTGTATGTGAATTGTCATGTTTTGATTTCACCCATACAAGTCTAGAGGTGACTAGATGCCTAAACAGTGTGCTTTTGGGTATGGCTTGAAGCATCTGAAGATGAATAAGTAGTATAGAGATGATTTATCACCTTAAGTGATTTAAAAGGGACATATCTCATTTGCTCTTGACTTATATTAACTAAAAGTCCTTGGCCAAGGCAATCTTGATAAGTCAATATGGAAGCTGCAGGACTAATATAGATAAGTTAAAAAGTAGACACTGAGAGGCTTTTTATCTATTCCGGATATATGATGAAAGGATCGAATTACACTGAGATACTATACACTGAAAGATTAGTCAAATTATATTGACTCTCTTGACATTTGGGTGGTCATGATATATTGCTAGATGTCACTCATAATCTATAAATATAAAAATAAAATTTTCATTGAATTGATTTATATTTATTAACAACATGTTGGGGGACCTAATGGCACATAATAAGATGACAATGTGAATTAAAATAAGACTAGTATTTAGTTAGAAATTAAGAATTTTTAATATGGACTTAATTAANTCCATTGCCAACATGTTGGGAACCTAATGGGTCACACACGATGATTGCATTTAAATTAAATTGAGAGAGTGTCGATTTAAGTTAGACTTAAATCACATGCTAGATAATTAACTTCTATAAACTCAATTAAAAGAGTTTAATTAAGTTTTTGACATAATTATAAATAGTTATAACTATAAGGCCTTGATTACAAAATATAAAGGAAATTAATTTTGATTTTAATTTCCAAGGACTTAATTAAAGAGTTTAATTAAGTAATATGTCCAATATTATAATGTGTTATAATATTGAGGGCTTAATTGCAAAATTGAAGTTATTTTAACCTAATTATATAAGTCACCTTTTAACTATTTTACATATGAGAGTTTTTCACAATTGAAGAAAATGTAGTTTGTGTCAGAAAAAGAAAAATGTTTTTTTTCTTTGCCACCACTCCCTTTGTGTGAAAGAGAAAATTGCTTATGAAGCAATTTTCGAGAAAGGTTCGGCTAAGATTGTGAAAAAGAAGAAAAGAACAATTGTTGTCCTCTTTGCTAGCACCAACTATAGTGAAAAACTCCTTCCTTTATTGAAGGTTCAAGTGCAATCGTGTGTATTACCATTGGAAGCCAAGTACTTGATTGGCTAGGTTTTTTGCTCCTTGTGGTGTTCATGGGATTGCTTCGGAAAGTGCCATTGTGATTACGAAATTACATGGTAAGGTAACTTTCTAAACAATAATTTATTTTGTGCTTTTATGTGTTAAATATCACCAAGGTGATCCATGGGTGGAGGCATGTTTTGTTGTTTAGTTATAAAGTTTTTAATTTTCTTTCTGCTGCATATTTTAAGCATGCCATTCATAGCCAAACCCATGAGTAGAAAAACTAGGGACGAGGGATCCGCTTGAAACTGGGGCAGTAAAAATTGTAGAGAGTAGTGATGAGTGTTCACCCATTCTTCGATCGAAGCCAGCGCTTGGAAAAGCTCTAAGAGGTGATGTTGCTCTTAAGATGCAAATGAGACCAGATGCTTATGGTACAAATATCTCTCCTAGGACCTCATATGGACTGGTGGCCAGTATTGCATACAATATCAGCATTGAAGAGGATTCAAAAATGGTGGAAGAACAGGGTGCATGTTCTGTTATTAAAGAACATATTAGTGTCCCTTTTGGTGCAATTGTTGGTAGTGAAGACATTGAAGTTCATCCTTCTTTTTCTTGTTGAGATTACAGTCAAATAAGGATATAGGATACTGATATTAGCCTTTGTTTTGTTCATGAAATAGGGATTGCATAAAAACCATCAGAACACACAACATTTCATTGTTTTCACTATAAACATTTACAGGACAGTTTACATGCACATGGAAAACACATTAACACTTGTTAAACTAAGCAACACAAGTGTAAAACATCATTTACAAGGTACATGCATAACACCACGTATGGTGTTCTTTGTACAGCACAACAAAACAACTACTTGCACAACATTTAAGTAATGAAAAAACGTGTCACTCTCTTTACTTAGACACTTGCAAGCATTACGTTCAACATTCCCCCTTAATGCTTGCTTGATGAACCATTAATTTGTTTCTTTGAAACTCAAACATTGGCTTCCTGAGTGCTTTAGTCATTATATCAGCAAGTTGATCTTCAAAAGGACAGTATTGGATGCAAATTTCACCCTTCTTTTCAGCATCCCTTAAAGCATGATATTTCACACTGATATGTTTAGTTTTTCCATGGAAGACAGGGTTTTTGGCCATAGCTATAGCAGATTTATTATCAAGCCACAAATCAATAGCTTCAAGTTGAGGCATAGTGAGATCATGAAGAACCTTCCTCACCCAATATGCACGATTTGCTGCTGAAGCTGCAACCACATACTCAACTTCTACTAAAGATTGAGCAACCGTGTCTTGCTTGTGGGAGCTCCAAGAAAACATGCCATTTCCAAGAGTGAATACATACCCGGAAGTGCTCTTTGCATCATCTAGAGATCCAGCCCAGTCACTATCAGAAAATCCTGATAGTTTAACAGTCTTTGTATGAGTGAACTTTAAACCATAAGATGTTGTACCTTTTAAGTACCTGAGTATTCTTTTTGCAGCAACAAAATGACAGTTTCTTGGTTTTTGCATAAAACGATATAAATAGCTGACAACAAACATAACATCAAGCCTTGTTGCACATAGGTACAAAAGACAACCAATAAGACTTCTATATTGAGAAGGATACGATTAGTGGAGCCTTATTGTTGTGTTTTAACACATAAAGAGTTACTTCATTAGGACTCTTTTGGAATCCTTGATCAAGCAGGTAAGTGTTAATCCTGCTATACTGTCAAGCCAGACCTTATAAAATACTTGCCATGTCATTCATGTGATTGACAATATGCTTGCATACTTGGAAAGCCCTGAAAAATCGTCAAAAGTCGATAGTGTACCTAGTGGTGCAACTAAGTTGAATTAAGCCTCGAACTAGACTAAATAGAGATTTTAAGATGAAATTGAGAATTTTAAAACCCCAAAATGACTTAAAATGGTGATTCAGAGTTCGAGGATCGATTTGGAGTCAAATTGGAATTTTCATGACCTAGGGGCAAAATGGTCATTTTGCCACCCGAGGTTAAGATGTGAGTGTTGGATGAAATTTTTGACTAAGATTGACTATTTAGAACATAATTTGAGTTTAAGAAGTGAAAAATTTTAATTCTGACATTTTTTTGAGCATAGGGGTAAAATAGTCATTTTGCCTCCCTAGGGGCCAATTGTAATTTTACACCACCCAACACTTGTCTAGCACATGGATTTTACCCAATATTATCATGGATAATTGAGAAAATTTATATGGTGGAGAGAGATTGCTTAATGAATAAGAATGACACATGGACCAATGGAATGGTGACATATGTCAAATTCTCATCCATTTAATATTTTTCTTATAAATTAACATAAAATCAGCCTATTTCTCTTCATATGGCTGGCCAAAACAAGAACAAAGGAAGAACAAAAACCCTAGGTGGAAAAATTCAAGGGAAGAGTGAAAATTCAAGGAAACAAGTGAAAAAAAGGTAAGATTTTTTAATTCTAGCTTGTGATCTACCTTTCCTATGCATTATTTTGCATTTTCCATGGTTGAATCACATGGTTTCATGATGGGTCTCTTGCTGGCCGGACATGGGGGGAGGAGTTTTGATGCTTGATTTGGTTAGATTTTAAGATATTTTAGTGTTTTTAGGTAGTTAATGATGTGTAACATGAAAAACTAACAAGAAAAATTCATTTTCTCCCATCACCCATCATTGGCCGAATTTTCCATGTGGAATATTGATGATGATTTTGATTTTATTTCAAGTGAATTGATAAGGAAATGATGAATTATGGTGAGAAAATCGAGTAGGAAAAATCATAGTGTTGATGCACTCACCATGGCCGAAATTTCCAAAAGAAAATGTAAAGATAATTTTGCTAAATTTTATGTTATTTGACTTGTGTTTGATGGTTTGGAGAATTGGAAGAAAAATGGAGTTAATTGGAGTTGAATTGGACATATTGGCCATTTAATCGAGTGATAGATCGAATTAGGCTAATACCGTTTTATTTAGGTACACAATTGAATTTGTGTAGAACACCGTGTTTGGATGATAATCTGAACAATTTGCATTCCATTTCATGCATCCATATAGTTTTATAACGATTTAGCACCAATGTGGTAAATTGCTTGATTGTACATTATGTCTAGGTGGTGAATCCTCCGATAAAGGCAAAGAAATTGTACCCGAAGTTTGATAGTCGGAGTATTCTAAAAATTTGACTTCTGAAATAGTGAGTAACCTTATCATCATTTTATTTATCTAAAGTGGTTTTTTTATTCGATTTTGTGAATTTATGGAAAATGAGTTAAATGGTTAATTTTTAGGTTTTATAAACAAAATGTGTTTAAATAAAATGATTTTATAAATTGTCTTGAAATTGAATGATGGCTTTGCAAATAGAGTAATTGGAGACCATTTGATGTATTGTGAATTCATGGTTCTAATTGATTGGCTTATGACAATATTGGCATGAATGACTGAATTGGTATTTGTGTTGAAATGTATAAACTGTTGTCTGCCTTGATAGGCTAGATAATGATAAAATTGCCATGTCATGCTGTTGAATTTTTATTGTATGATGGGTTTAGCTTGCTACAGCGGGCGAGTTCTGTGGACCAGCCTATTAGAGGATCACGAAATCCGATTATACATGTACCTCGGTCGGAGAGGCGCGTAAGGTATCTCCTGAGGTATGGCTAGAGTTCACGTCACGCCGAACCACCTCGTGATGATGAACTCCGCTAACGCCAAGGAACGATCGTGTTTTTCAAAATAAAAACATGATTTATGCGTATATAACTTTTAACAACCTTGGCGGACTCGGTTAAATGCCTCGGCCAAGGTATTCTCGAGAATAATTTTGGCAGGAGCTAAGTGTTTAAGATACTCATAAGCCATGTTGATTATTTAAATGAAATGAATATTTATGTTATGAAATACATATTGAGATGGAATATTTTAATCGTCTCTATTTACTCGACTTTAGATATTTTAGATAATGTTTGTTTACTCAATAAGATTGTATAATCTCACCACCCTCCTTTCCACTAATTTCAGGCTCAGAATAGGCTTTAGATAGCTAATTTCATCGAGGCTACTATCGGATTTGCATCCTCCAAACTGTAGGTTCACAGTCTCCCTTACTTTTGGTTATTCGGGGGCTCACTGGTTATTGTAAATTAAATTAAATACTATGTCTTACTGTATTACAGTATGTATGAATTTATTTTGCTTTTACGCTGCAAAAATTATTTACGTGTAACTCTAAAAATACTGTTTTATAAGAAAATAAAATATTTTATTAAATATTTCTTTTGTTTTATTTTATTATCTTCAAATAATTATAATTTCATTTTAAATGAAGGTTTTAGATATTTAAACTTATTTTTTATTATGAATTATGTGTTTTGTACTTGCATACTACATTTTTAGCGGATTTTGAAATTTTCATGGAAAATGACCAAAATGCCCTTGTGAGACAGAAATCATTTTTTTATTGTTTTAAGTTAGAAATAACTTAAAATCTTTTAGAACATGATATTTAGCAACGATTACTCACAAGGGGAATGATAAACTGAAATTAAAGCCTTGCGGGGTTCCGGTTGGCATTCCGAGTGATGAGTGTCTATTGAGACACCACGGTGGTTGTCACGAGCTTGAGGGGAGTACCGGGTCATGACATATACCAAGCACGAGGTCCTTGTTTCAATCCATAAAGAGCCTTGTGAAGTCTGTACACCTTTCCTTGTCCAGAACAGAGTTCAAATCCTAGTGGTTGCTCCACATAAATTTCTTAATCAAGCTTCCCATTTAAAAATGTTGATTTAACATCCAAGTGAAAAAGTTTCCACTGGAATGCAGCAGCCAAAGCTATAAGCAATCGAATAGTATCCAATCGAGCAACTGGTGCAAAAGTTTCCTAGAAATCAATACCAAGTATTTGAAAATAGCCCTTTACTACTAATCTTGCCTTGTACCTATTTAAGGTGCCATTAGAATTGAGCTTTTTTCAAAAATCCACTTGACCCCAATTACTTGTCGATTTTTAGGCCTATCCACTAAAGACCAAGTTTTGTTTTTGAATATCATATTCAGTTCTTCCTTCATAGTTGTAACCCAATGCTCATGAACTGCAGTATCTTCATAAGAGTTAGGTTCTGTGATAGCCATATGACATCTCTCATAAATGTTTTGAATAGACCTTACTCCTCTAACTAGAGCTTTATCAACTATTTCATCGCCAACAAGAATTTGAGAATTAGTATGTTGATAGTTTAATACATCAATAAATTCATTCAAATCTGTAGCTTGGCTTTGCTCCCAATTCCAGCTTCTATTCTCATCAAATACAACATTCCTAATTATAGAAATTCTACCAGATTTAACCTGAAATATTTTATATGCTTTGGACTTCAAGCTGTATCCAATCAGAACCCCAATCTGAGCCTTTGATTAAAGTTTATCTCTCTGTTCCTCAGGTATATGTTGATAACAAAGACTTCCAAACACTCACAAATGATCTACAGAAGGCCTGGTCCCATACCATGCTTTATATAGGGTGATATTTTGCTTTGCTTGAGTAGGAATAATATTGAGCAAGTACACTGTTGTCGAGGCTGCTTCTGCCCAAAATCTTTTGGGCATATTTTTCTCAAGCATCAGGCACCTACACATCTCAAGTACTGTGTGATTTTTCCTTTCACTTACCCCATTTTGTTAGGGCAATATGGAGCTGTTAGCTGGTGAAAGATCCCTTCCTTCTCTAAAAATTGAGAAAATTATTGAGATGTGTACTCACCACCATTATCTGATCTGAGTACCTTGATCCTCATACCAAACTTTAACTCAGCTCGAGCTTTACATTTCTGGAACCAACTTAAAGTTTCTAACTTTTGTTTCATAAAGAATATTCAGCAGAACCTGGTCAGATCATCTATAAATGTAACAAAGTGCCTGCTCCCATTTAATGACTCTTCACTTAGAAGACCTCCAACATCTGAATGAATAAGATTAAACGTATCCTTTGATTTGCTAAAACTGGTAGTGGGATAAGGCTTTTGAGCTATTTTTCCAAGTTGACAAGTTTGGCAAATAGGGCCACATTCTGATAATTTGGGAAGGTTATTTGCAAGACCTGAATTACTCAACTGTATCAATGAATTATAATTACAGTGACCAAATCTCTTGTGCCACAGAGAAGTCAAATTTGAATGAACTTCTGTTGCTTGCAAACATGCATATTTCCAGTTCACTGGGAAACAATTTTGTTTCATAGAGATGTTCATCATATAATCACCATTAGGAGCATAAATAGTGCAAGACATATTTTTAAGCAAAAAGACATAATTATGCTTAAGCATTTATCCTACACTTAATAGGTTTTTAGTGATTTCTAGCACTAAGAGAACTTCAAACTCATACCTGGCACCAGAGGAAGTTTGAATTGGTACTAACTCTTTTCTTGTTGCTTGCAAATAAACACCGTTCCCAATCTCAACTTTTGAACGGTATTGATCATCTATTTCAACAAATAGCTTCACATTTGGAGTCATGTTATTTGAAGCTCCACTATTTAGAAGCCAAAGGTTTGCATCAACAGTTTTTAAATTTCTAGTTTGAGCCATAAACAAATGCTCTTAAGTTGTTTCAGCTTCTCAACTAGTTCATCAGCCTTGACTTGAGTCTCGACTTTGTTCTTGCAAACTCTTTGTACATGCCTTAATTGGTTACAGTTTCTGCACCTCACATTTGGTCTAAACCAACAGCTAGTGTGAGACCTTGACCTTTATAGACTCATAGATAGAAATATACGCGATATCCCTAAATAGGGGTAATTTTGTCATTTTCTCAATAAGCCCATAAAAGTAAGTTTTAAACAATATTATGGCTTAAGTAGGCCTAAAGCATAAATGAATGATGAAAATATGGGTGAAATGACAAGGAAATAAAAATTTTGATGATTTTCATGTTCTAGGGGCAAAATGGTAATTTTGTCACCCAAGGACAAAATGGAAATTTTTGGAATTTTACACCACCTGACACTTGTCATGCCCATGGATTTCAGCCATTAACATTTTACATTGTGGATAATTGAAACATTTTATGTGGTGGAGAGAGATTGCTTAATGGATACGTATTACA
>NC_030854.1:13664582-13670858 GCF_000208745.1 Theobroma cacao | reverse complement strand
GCTGGTCAAAATGGGTATGGAGAGAGAATGATCTTGGATTGGTTTGATTTTTAGGTATGTTAGTGTTTTTAGGTGATTAATGATGTGTAGCATGAAAACAAGTGAAGAAAACCACCAAAGGTTTGGTGCCCATCAATAGCCGAATTCTCTAAGTGAATAATGAGGAAGAATGGGATGTTATTCTAGGTGATTTGATTAAGAAATAATAGTTTTTGGTGTAGGAATTAATGAATAATGGTGAGGAAATTAAGTAGGAAAAATCACGGAGTTGGTGTACCATTGTTGGCCGAAAGTTCCAAGAAGAAAAATGAAGATAAATTTTGCCTAATTGTGTGTTAATTAGTTTGTGCTTGGTGAATTGAGGGATTGGAAAAGAAATGGAGCAAGTTGGAGTGAAATTGGACTCATTGGCCAATTTATCGGATGAAAAATTGACTTAGGCCAATACCGGGTCTAGATGGCTACTTGTGCATTTTTAATTTCATATCATATATATATTGAGCCTGAAATAGCTTATGACTGTTAGACATAATTTAATTGGAATATGTGTCATGGATTATGGCTAGGTGGTGAGCCATTGGATACGGGTAAAGGACTATACCCGCGAACTGAAAATAGGAGTATTTCTACTCCTAATACTGGTGAGTGGACTTGCATTTCAAAAACTTGTTTTGGGGATATAATGTATTTGTCAAACATTTTAATGGATTATCCAGCTTTTCATAGAAACAAGTGCCTTGGGAACAAGCTTTTGGTAGATTGTCTTCATGTTGTGACATGTGACTATTATTGATTCATGCACTACCACATTGTGTTGATATATATATATATATGAATACATTGTTGTGTAATGATATTGACTCGGCTATGTGTGAGTAGAGAGTGCGCATAAGCCGATGATGACCCTGTTATGTGTGAGTAGGGAGTGCACATAACCCGATGATGACTCAGTTATGTGCGAGTAGGAAGTGCGCATAACCCGGTGATGACCTAACCATGTGCGAGTAGGGAGTGCCCATGAGCTAGGAATGATGATGATGGGATGGTGTGCATGATGATGATGATGGGATGGTGTGCATGATGATAATGGGTATATGGTTGTAAATGCAAATATGTGAGCATTTGATTTGTTGAAATTTGGGAGTTTACATGTGTTACATGTTGCTATTGTTATTTTAACAAGATGGCTTGTTTTAAGGGAAAATGAGACTTTTTCCTTGATGTTCTGATCCTCGCTGCAGCGAGAAACTCTCGGGTTTGAAGGCCTTCACCAGACCTGGTTCTCGCTGCAGCGAGAAACTTTCTATCCATTTTGCTAACTTGTGGGTTTTTGCCATATTTCCCATTTCTTTGGTACCATAGTTGAGCATGGATATTTGTAAAGTGATTTACTCATGTGGGGTTTGCATGAGGGGTTTAAAAGAGCCAAAACAATTGCATTGTTTTGAGAAAATGAATGCATCATGATTTCGTTAAACATTTCTTATGGTATGCTTGTTCCCTTTCTCGTTCACTCATTGAGTTTATGCTCACCGCTTTCAACTTCATGTTTTCAGATTACGAGGTAGCTGGTAACTAGGTCGAGGTACCTTTGTAGACTCGACTATTGGTAGGTGTCTCGGCATTTAGTAGCTATACATTCGTCAAGTTTCTCCGCTGGACATCGAGTCTTCTTTTGTTATGTATAAACGAACCTAATGTGAATTATTAAGATACATGTTGTAGATAGTGTATATACACTTGTTTGGTATGCCAGTATGAGGGGCAATGTTCAATATTATTTCGATTCTAAGTTATGATATATGACTTAGCAGTTTATGATGAAATGATGAATATGTCAAATTAATAGGCTTGCTTGGGCTTAGTGGACTACGTCCATTGAGTCCATGCGCCGATCATGGCCCAAAATTTAGGTCGTGACAGCTAGCCTCAGCATGACCCTTTCTCTTGCAGTGAGAACATATATGAGCCTTGCCTTTCTTTTGTTGATTTCTATATACAGATTGAACCCCTTTATCTTTCTCTTCCTGTTCAATCGAACCTTTTTTTGTGCTTGTCTCTCCCACTATCTTTCCTTTCATTCTAGCAAATAAGACATTTTCAATTGCACTATCACTTCTAATGACTCTCCTGTGTTCAGCAGCTTGAAGAGCATATGTTACATCTGATAGTGACATTTTGGAGAATTCCCTTCTAGAGAAGCAACCGTAGCTTCAAATCTTTTCGGTAGAGATACAAGGGCCTTTTGAACAACTTTTCTTTTTGAAATATTCTCTCCCGAGAGTCTGAGTTGATTAACAACTCTCATAAGTCTGCTGATGAAGTCTTTTGCATTCTTAGAATCCTTCATTCTCATTGTATCAAATTCCCTGGTCAAGTTCATAATCTACATTTCTTTAGTTCTTTCAGAACCTTTAAAATGAACTTTCAACTTTCCCAAGCATCTTTGGCAGTCTTACACCCCATAATTCTTACAAACATAACATCTGTAAGAGCCTTTTAGATGTAACACAAGGCTCGAAATCGTTTAGCCACATCCTTGTGGTGCTGCTTAACTTGAGCAGGGGTTGCATTATATTTTATAGCTGGAACTTTAGCTCCTAATTCAACAGCATCCTAAAGGTCCAGACCCTTAAGATATGACTCCATTTTCTTAGACCAGATTGGATAATTTTCTTCATTGAACATTGGAGGTGATTGAAAGCTAAATGCAATATTTGATGGAGAGGGAGATGCCATAGTTTTTCAAGTGAGTGTGTGGTTTATTTCAGAGAAAGAGTTTCTTGGATTCAACTGTCTATGCGGTCCCTTAAGAGCTTAATTATGCTCTGAGACCATGTTGAGATTGCAGTCAAACAAGGATATAGGCTACTGGTATTAGCCTCTATTTTGTTCATGAAACAGAGATTGCATAAAAACCATTAGAACACACCACATTTCATTGTTTTCACTATAAATATTTACAGGACAGTTTACATGCACATGGAAAACATCATTAACACTTGTTAAACTATGCAACACAAGTGTAAAACATCATTTACAAGGTACATGCATAACACCACGTATGGTGTTCTTTGTACAACCTAACAAAACAACTTCCTGCATAGCATTTAAGTAATGAAAAAATGTGTCACTCTTTTTACTTAGACACTTGCAAGCATTACATTCAACATTTCTCAGAGGAGTAAGTCTCAAATTGATTTGAGTAAATATGGATCCTCGAATGGAGAAAATAGGGGAAAATATGGGGTTAGTGATTTGAATTCCATCTCTGGATGTTTACCCGCTCAAACCTATACATGATAGGTGCACTCATCTAGAATGTGAGGGGGATCTTCAGTAGTGTGATCATTAGAAGAATTAAAAAACTGCAGCTAATGCATAAGGTGAAGGTGTTGGTGGTGTTAGAACCTATGGTTAAGTCTATTAAAATAGAATTCTTTAGGAAAAGATTGGGTTTTGAAGGAGCGATGATAAATTGTTTTAATAAAATATGGTTGTTTTGGTCCCATGAAGTCTCTTGTGAACTAATAGTTAATCATACTCAATGCTTACATGCACGACTTTCTTTTCCTTGGTTGGCTTTCCCTATTTCTGCTTCTTTTGTATATGCTAAACATACACGATCTGAGAGGCATGATTTGTGTGATTGCCTTGGAAATATGTCTACTCATATAGATTGTCTTTGGGTGGTTGGAGGCGATTTTAATGTGATCCTAAACAGAAAAGAAAGGCTTTGTGGGGCTGCTCCACATTTAGGGTTCCATGGAGGATTTTGCTACAGCTTTTTTGGATTGTGGTTTGCTTGATGGAGGTTTTGAAAGCTCTCCCTTTACATGGGCAAATCACCACATGTACCAAAGGCTTGATCGGGTGTTATATAATTACCAATGGATAGACTCTTGCTCATCCGTTAGAATTCAACATCTTAACAGGGATGGTTCAGACAATAGCCGTTTGCTTATTTCTTGTTTTATGGCTTCACAACATGGTCCTTTTTCCTTTTGGTTCAACATGTCTGGGCTAAACATCATGATTTTTTGTTTGCAATTGAAAGCAATTGGCGACTCCCTATCTAGGGTACGGGTTTGCAAGCATTTTGTGGCAAATAGAAACGATTGAAATAGCATCTTAATGGTGGAATAAGTTTGTTTTTGGTGATATATTTAGTAATCTAAAGGCAGTTGAAAAACATGCAGATTATTGTGAAAATGTTTTTCAACAGGATCCAACTTCAGTTAATAAAGAGGCCATGCATAATGCTGATGCTAATCTCAATCATGTGTTAAGTGTTGAGGAGGCTTTCTAGCAACAAATATTTGGTGTGAAATGGTTGGTGGAGGGTGAAAGAAATACTAAGTTCTTGCACATGCGGATGCAAAAGAAAAGGGAGTAAAAACATATTTTTAAAATTCAAAACAGTGATGGTAGCTTCATTAAAGATCAGGCTATGATCCAATCATTAGCAGTGGCCTTTTTTTCCTCTCTTTTGACAACTGAACCCATAGATTTGTCCAGGTTTAATTCCTCATTAATTTCAACCACTTTATCTGAAATTGATAATGAGAATCTATATGCAGAACCTACCATGCAAAAGGTGAAAAAAGCTATTTTTTTAATTGACAAGAATAGTGTTGCTAGACCGGATGGCTTTTCTTCTTATTTCTATAAGCTTTGCTGGGATATAATAGCGCTTGGTCTCTTTCATGCGGTCTTGGATTTTTTCCATGGAGTGGCAATGCCCAAGGGAGTCACTTCCATAACCTTAGTGTTATTACCCAACTTAAGCAATACTTTTAAATGGGATGACTTTTGGCCAATGAGCTTATGCACTGTTCTTAACAAAATAATTACCAAGCTTCTAGCTAACCCTCATGCTAAGATTTTGCCAATGCTAATATCGAAAAACCAAAGTGGTTTCATAGGTTGTCGCCTTATTAGTGACAATGTCAGACTCGGTACTCCCTTCGAGCCGGTGACAACCGTCGCGATGTCTCGATAGACATTCATTACCCGAAATGTTAACCAAACCTCGCAAGGCTCTTGCATCAATTTTATGTCTCCCTTGTGAGCAACAGTTACTAAATATCATGTTTTAAGAGAATATAAACTATTTTTAAATCAAAAACAAACAAAAAGTAATTTTTGCCACACAGGGGTATTTTGGTTATTTTTACTCGAAAATTTTGAAACCTGGTGAAAATACAGCATACGATCGAAAAATATACATTTCTTATCTAAAAATAATTTTATTAATCTAAATCATTCATTTAAAATGAAATTATGGCTAATCAAACTAAATAAAAATATTAAATAAAATATTCTATTTTCTTATAAAACAATATTTATAGAATCTTGCATAAGCAATTTTTGTAGTGTAAGAGTAAAATAAATTCATATATATAATAGCACACTAAACCAGGTATACAAAAATATTCTACAATGACATGTGGGCCTCAATATAACCGAAAATATACAAGACTGTAGACCTTCGATTTCTAAGGATGCAAATCCAAAAGCAACCCTCGACAAAATCGACTGTCTACAAACTGTCTTGAGCCTAAAATGGGTAAAAAGAATGGGTGAGTTTTTATAAACCCAGTGAGTAGACAAAGTTCATCTATAACATCTAAAGCCGAGTAAATGGAGACAGTTAAATCATCCCATCATAATATAATTCATAACATTCCAAAACTCATTTCAATTCATATAAAACAATTACATTTCATCAAAATAATCAACAAGGCTTATGATTCTCTTTAAAACTTGGCCTGTGCCAAAACTCATACTCGGGGACACCTTGGCCCGGACATCCAACCGAGTCTGCCAAGGATGTTAAAACAACATATACCTATAAAATATTTTTACTTTTAAAATATAGTCATTCTTTGGCGTTGGCTGAGTTTCATCCTCACGTGGTGGTTCGGCGTGAAGTGAATTCTAAACTTACCTTAGGAGATACCCTCCGCGTCTCTCATACTAAGGTAAAATATAATGGGGTTTACCGTGCCCCTCTAATAGGCTGGTCCACGGAAACCCACCCACTACAGTAAGCTAATCAAATAACCCACTAAATCAATAAAAATTTCGACAGCATGACATGGCTAATATAATATTACCCAGCCTGTCAAGGTAAAGCAAAACAGTTTATATAATCCACAAACCATAAATCCAGCCATTCATGCCATCACATTGTCATAAGCCATCAATTCAAACTATATATATATATATATATATATATATATATATATATATATATATATATATATATCTCTC
>NC_030854.1:13646959-13663454 GCF_000208745.1 Theobroma cacao | reverse complement strand
GCCATGAAGAGTGAAATGGGAGAGTTTATGTTGAGTTTATAAAGGAAATTATGAAAATATTAAAGCTTGACATGTGTCACCATGTGATTGGTCCATGGTTAAAACTTAACAATTAAGCATTTTCTCACCACCACACGTAATCTCTTAATTATCCAAAGTATAAAATAATAATAGGTAAAATTCATGGGCTTAACAAGTGTTATGGTGGTGTAAAATTTTAAAAATTCCAATTACGTCCTCATGGACACGTAAAATGATTGTTTTGCCCTTATGTTTGGAAAAATGTCGAAATTAAAATTTTTCATTTCTCAAATTCAAATCATGCTCGAATTAGTCAAACTTGGTCAAAAATTTCATCCAACATTCCCATTTTGCCCCTACGTTATGAAAATTCCTAATTTGACTCTAAATTAATCCTCGAACTCCGAATCTCCATATTAAGACATTTTAAGGTTCAATAACTCTTAAATACATCCCAAAATCTCTATTCAAACTAGTTCAAGGTTTTAATCGACTTAATTGTACCACTAGGTACGATATTGACTTCTAACGATTTTTCGAGGCATCCAAGTATGCAAACATGCTATCAAGTACATGAATGACATGGCAAGTATATTATAGAGTTGGGCTTGACAACACTACCCCCCTTAAAATAAAATTTTGACCTCAAAATTTCACTTACCGGATTCAAAGAAAAGATGTGGGTGTTGGCTTCTTATCTGGTGCTCAACTTCCCACGTCATCTCCTCTATCCAAGCATTCTTCCACAACACCTTAACCACTGGGATGCTCTTATTCCTCAACACTCGATCTTTTCAATCTAGAATACTTACAGGTTACACCTCAAACTTCAAATCTTCTTTTAACTCAATTGGAGGTGTCACGAGGATATAAGAGGGATCAAGTACATACTTCTTCAACATTGAGACGTGGAAGACATTGTGAATCCGATCCAACCCTGGGGGTAATTCTAGTCTATATGCCACTAGCCCAATCCTTTCAATAATACGAAAGGGTCCAATGTATCTTGGATTGAGCTTTCCTCGCTTTACGAACCGAATCACACCTTTCTAAGAAAAAACCTTAAGAAAAACTCTATCATCAACTTCAAATTTCATATCTTTTCTCCGTCTATCAAAGTAACTCTTCTACCTGTCTTGAGCTATCTTTAATCATTCTCAAATAACCTTGATCTTGTCATTAGTCAGATCAATCAGTTCTACATTAAACAATTTCCTTTCACCCACTTCATCCCAGTAGAGTGGAGTTCGACACTTTCTCTCACACAGAGCCTCGTATGGTGCCATCCCAATACTAGACTTAAAACTGTTGTTATATGCGAACTCTACCAACGACAAGTGTCTATCCCAACTCCCCGTAAAGTCAATGAAACAAGCCTTTAGCATATCCTCCAAAGTTTAAATGGTCCTTTCAGATTGACCATCTGTCTGTGGATGAAAAGTAGTGCTAAACCTTAAATTAGTTTCGAGAGCTTCCTGGAATTTCGGTCAGAATTGAGAAATGAACCGGGGGTCTCGATCTGACATGATAGAAACTGGGACTCCATGCAATCTTACTATGTCATCTATATAAAGCTTAGCTAGCTTTTCAATGGAATGCGTGCTATGGATAGCCAAGAAATGGGCAGACTTAGTCAATCTATCCACAATCACCCAAATAGCATCCTTCCCACTCTGCGTCCGCGATAAACCCAATACAAAGTCCATCGTCACGTGCTCCCACTTCCATTCAAGGATAGGTATAGGCTGAAGAGTACTCGATGGTTTCTAATGTTCTGCCTTAATTTGTTGGCATGTAAGACATTTTGCTACAAACTCTGGTATGTCTCATTTCATACCCGGCCACCAGTAACTTTCCTTGATAGTCCTATACATTTTGGTGCTTCCGGGATGTAAAGCATAGGCAGAAGAATGAGCTTCCTCCAAAATAGCCTGTCTCAGCTGATCATCTTTAGGGACACAAACTCCGTCTCCAAGCATCAAGATACCATCATCACCAAGTTTGAACTCATTAGTTTCTCCATCTCGCAACTTTTGAACTTCCCATTTCAACTCATCATCAGAATTCTGTAATTCCTTGATTTGATTCAACAATGAGGCTCTCATAATAAAGCTAGCAAGTAGGGTTCCATCCTCGCCATTACTCAACTGGATCCCTAGAGATTTTATCTCAAGTAGTGTTAAAAAATAAGAATTTCGAAGTGATGCTAATGAAGATGAGGATTTGCGACTCAAGGCATCTGCTACAACATTTGCCTTTCCCGGATGATAATCAATTACTAAATTGTAATCCTTAATTAACTCTAACCATCATCTCTGTGTCAAGTTGAGTTCTTTCTAGGTGAGCAAATATTTCAAACTTTTATGGTCAGTAAAAATCCGACAACGCTTACCGTATAAATAATGCCTCCAGATTTTCAATGCAAAGACTACTGTTGCCAACTCCAAATCATGGGTAAGGTAATTCGTCTCATGCTTTTTCAACTACCGAGAAGCATAAGCTACTACTTTCTCATCTTGCATTAACACGCACCCTAATCCTAATTTAGAGGCATCACTGTACACCACAAATTCCTTCCCACTAACAGGAAGTGTCAAGACGAGAGTAGAGGTCAACTGGTTCTTCAGCTCCTGAAATCGACTCTCGCAGACATCATCCCACACAAATTTGACTCCTTTACGAGTCAGATGAGTTAGAGGAGCAGTTATCAATGAGAACCCTTGAACGAACCTCCTATAGTAACCGACTAAACTAAAGAAACTTCGAATCTCTGTCACCGTTTTTGGTTGCTCCCACTGAAAGATTGCCTCAATCTTCTTGAGATCGACATAAATTCTAGTTCCAGACATAACATGTCCCAAGAAAACCACTTCCTTCAGCCAGAACTCACATTTAGAAAATTTGGCAAAAGTTGTCTCTCGCGCAAGGTTTGTAGCACAATGCACAAATGAGTAGCATGTTCATCATTATCCTTCAAATACACCAGAATGTCATCTATGAATACTATCATGAACTTATCCAAGTACGGGTGGAACACCCTGTTCATGAGGTCCATAAAAGCTGCCAGGGCATTTATCAGACCAAAAGGCATAACTAGAAACTCATAATGCACATAACGAGTCCTGAAAGCAGTCTTGGGTACATCCTGCTCCTTGATCTTCAACTGATGATACCCAAACCTCATATCAGTCTTAGAAAACACCGTAACACCCTGTAGTTGATCAAAAAGATCATCAATTCATGGTAAAGGATATTTATTCTTGATGGTCACTCGGTTCAACTGACGGTAGTCAATACATAACCGAAGAGTGTCATCCTTCTTCTTTACAAACAAGACTGGCGCACACCAGGGAGAAGTACTAGGGCTAATAAAACCCTTATCCACCAATTCTTGTAGCTAGAGTTTCAACTCCTTTAACTCCGCCGGAGCCATCCGATACAAAAGAATGAAAATAGGTGCGATACCCGAAAATAAATCAATAGTGAACTTAAACTCTCGATCAGTTGGTAGTCCTGGTAACTCATCCGAAAACACATCAGAGAACTCATTTACTATTGGGACATCCTCTAACTTAGGTTCCCTCTTTGACGTATCAATCACATGTGCCAAATAAGTAAGATACCCTTTTCGCATTAGTTTCAAAACTTTGATAGCCGAGATTACACAGGATGGTAATACTCGACGTTCTCCTGCATATACAATCTCTACTCCCTCAGAAATTTAAAGTACAACTTCCTTCCTGAAATAATCCACTTTTGCCCGATATGTAGTCAACCAGTCCATACTCAATATCAAATCAAAATCTTGGATTTCTAGGGGAATTAAGTCAATCCTAAATTCTTCCTCACCAACTCTTATCCCATAATCTCTGTAATAGGTGTTTCTAATCAACTGTTCCCCTAGAGGGGTATGAACTACAATTTTCTCTTATAAAGGTGACAGGTTTCTATCAGAAAAGGATGCAAATGTAGTGCTCACATAAGATCTATTCGAACCAAAATCGATTAAAACATAAGCATATCTATCAAATACAAACATAGTACCTGTCACTACACTAGGTCAGACTCGTGTTTCTTCCTCTGTCACAGCAAAAACTCTCGTCAGAGTATGACTATGTGGTTTAAAAGGTAGATGCGCTGAGGTATTACTCCCCACACCAGACCGCATTGCTACACCTTATCTAGGTTGTGACCTAAAAGAATCTCTTTTCTGAATATTGGTGAGAACCTATGGAGATGAAATAGCTATAGTAGCTTGTCCTAACTGCGGACAAGCACTCCTCATGTGACCTTGCTAACCACACTGAAAACATCGTACGGGCTCCCTACACCACTCAGTATGAAATCTCCCATAATTTCGGCATCTGTCAAAACTCCTAGAACTCTTCCTAGGAGCACTCGTCGCTAATCTACTGAATCTAGGAGACTTTTGTTGCGACTGTTGAGATGGGGGTCAAGTAGATGCTATTGAAACAGTGGTAGTACTCCCTGAAGCTGAGAAATCCTTGCCCTTTTTCGAGGGCTGGTTAGAAGATATATTTGGATTCCTCCTTTTAGTAAACTCGGCTCGAATCCTCTTATTCTCAGTCGTGAGCTTCTCAACTCGTAGAGCCATCTGCACAACCTCTTTATATGGCTCCTTACCCATTACTGTCATATGATCTCTGATTTCATTTCGGAGCCCTTCCTCAAAGTAATTAGCCTGATCCTGCTCAGTCTTCACCAGATTGGGCACATAAGACATTAGCTCATTAAAACAAGACTCATACTCCTTTATTGTTAAACTCCCATATTTCAGACTTAAGAATTCCCTCTTCTTTTCCTTTTGATGAAAATAAGTATAATATTGGTTGTCGAACTCTTGCAGAAAATTCGACCAGGTTAAAGGAGTAGTAGAACGAGATTTCACTGAGTTCCACCAAGTACGAGCCCTTTTCTCAAGCAATCTAGTGGCCACCATCAGTTTCATATCATCTTCTAGTTCATATCAGTAAGTGTCTCCGATACTTGAATGATCTAGTCCTTAGCTGCAGTTGTGTCCAAATCACCCGTAAAAGAAATGCAACCGAGTTGCCTAGCCTCTTTAAGTTTCTTAGAAATGGAGACATTAGGTACTTGTGGTGGAACAGAAGGTGGGGGTGGTGATGGCACTGAAGGAGCGGCGGGAGGAACAACAAGAGGAGCTTGACCAGCCTGAGCCTAGCCAATAATAGCAATGAGAAAAGCTGCCAATGCCTGAACTACCTCAGGAGGCATGGCAGGAATACTAGGAATACTAATAAGTGGTGGAAGAGGTGAAGGATGTGGAGGAGTCTCAGTTTGTTCAACAGCAAGTGTTGCCCGAAAAGTAGACGCAGTCGATTCCCCCTCTACAGGATCTAGTTGACGATGTTGAGAACGACCTCTTCCCCTCCCGACTGATCTAGAAAGAGGTGGAAGCCCACGTCGAGGGGGCATAATGATCTGTAAGAAAAGACAGAACGAATTTAGACAATTTTAGGTTCTATATGCAATTGTATGCATTCAACTCAATCTAATCTAACTTGGGGCCACATTGACATTGTAGTTTTTAAATAATTTTAAAATCAAAAGCTTTGATACCAATCGAATTGTCACGACCCGATACTCCCTTCGAGCCCATGACAACTGCCGCGATATCTCGATAGACATTCGTTATCCGAACTGTCAACTAAAACCTCGTAAGGCTCTTGCATCAATTTTATGTCTCCCCTGTGAGCAACAGTTACTAAATATCATGTTTTAAGGGAATATAAACTATTTTTAAATAAAAAACAAACAAAAAGTAATTTTCGCCACACATGGGTATTTTGGTCATTTTTACCCAAAAATTTTGAAACTTGGTGAAAATATAGCATACGATCGAAAAATATACATTTCTTATCTAAAAATAATTTTAGTAATCTAAATCATCCATTTAAAATGAAATTATGGCTAATCAAACTAAATAAAATATTCCATTTTCTTATAAAACAATATTTATAGAATCTTGCATAAATAATTTTTGTAGTGTAAGAGTAAAATAAATTCATATATATAATAGCACACTAAACCAGGTATACAAAAATATTCTACAATGACATGTGGGCCTCAATATAACCAAAAATATACAAGACTATAGACTTTCGATATCTAAGGATGCAAATCCAAAAGCAACCCTCGACAAAATCAACTGTCTACAGATTGTCTTGAGCCAGAAATGGGTAAAAGAAGGGGTGAGTTTTTATAAACCTAGTGAGTAAGCAAAGTACATCTATAACATCTAAAGCCGAGTAAATGAAAACAGTTAAATCATCCCATCATAATATAATTCATAACATTCCAAAACTCATTTCAATTCATATAAAACAATTACATTTCATCAAAATAATCAACAAGGCTTATGATTCTCTTAAAAACTTGGCTTGTGCCAAAACTCATACTCGGGGACATCTTAGCCCTGGCATCCAACCAAGTCTGCCAAGAATGTTAAAATGACATATACCCATAAAACATGTTTTTACTTTTAAAATATAGCCATTCCTTGGCGTTGGCTGAGTTTCATCCTCACGTGGTGGTTTGGCATGAAGTGAACTCTAAACTTACCTTAGGAGATACCCTCCGTGCCTTTCGTACTAAGGAAAGATATAACGGGGTTTACCATGCCCCTCTAATAGGCTGATCCACGGAAACCTGCCCATTGCAGTAAGCTAATCAAATAACCCACCAAATCAATAAAAATTTCGACAGCATGACATGGCTAATATAATATTACCCAACCTGTCAAGGTAAAACAAAACAATTTATATAATCCACAAACCACAAATCCAACCATTCATGCCATCACATTGTCATAAGCCATCAATTTAAACCATATATATATATATAAATAACACAAGTATATAGTCTCCACCTACTCAATTTTCAAAATCATCATTGAATTGCAAAACAATTTATAAATCTCATTCATTTAACCAACACTACTTTATATCATAAAAACATAAAATCTACGGTTTAAGTTCATTATTCTTTAAAATCATAAAAACGAGTATAAACTACTTTAGATAGTTAAGGTGAACATTTGATTACTCACAATAACGGGAGTTTGGAGTACTCCTATTCTTGGTCCTCGGGTACGATATCTTTACTCTTGTCAGAGGGCTCATCACCTATACATAATACACAACACGTAATTCAATATATTTGTGCGAAACTGTTCTAAAACTATTTCAGGCTCTATATGAATGCATGAAATTGAATGAGAATTGTTTGAATAATCACTTACAGATGGTGTTCTGCGTGGGTTCAATTATGATCGGACTGAATTTGTATTCGACCTAACTCGAACTATACACTGTTGAATTAACCAAAACATTCGATTCAACTTCAAATATCTTCATTACACTTCCAATATTCCAAATACACCAAAGTACCTTAATGAGCTTGATTATGACTTAATTCATCGTAACCGAAATTCATTTCGATTCCGAACTAACGTGTTAATCAGTGTTAACACAGTCCAATAAATCCATCTATATCATTAAGAATCAAATCCAAGTCCATTCACTATGATTTTCTCGTTATTGTTCAAGTCGTTTACTAAAGGAACTATACTTTTTGATAGCCGTTTTCGATATCCGATACCATAAATCATCAATTACGAGCTAAATAACATGAAATACAACAAAATCCATCATCAACATGTCATTTATAAAATTCGGCCAAAGAGGGTTGTTGAAGGGCATGTGATTTTCTTGCTTGTTTTCATGCTAAACATCATCAAACAACTAAAAACACTAAGATATCATGAAATCTAGCAAAATCCACCATCAAAACCTCTCTCCCTATGTTCAGCCAGCAAGTATTACCTTATGGAAACTTTTGTTTCATCCATAGAAAATGAAAAAGAAACCATGGGAAAGGTAGATTTTAAGCTAAAATTGAAAAATCTTACGTTTGACTGCTTTATTCTTTGAAATTCAACAAATTTCTCTTGAATTTTCTTCTCTAGGGTTTGTTTCCATTCTTTTCTCTTTGTTCTTTGCTTTGGCTGGCCATGAAGAGTGAAATGGGAGAGTTTATAAAGGAAATTATAAAAATATTAAAGCTTGACATGTGTCACCATGTGATTGGTCTATGGTTAAAACTTAACAATTGAGCATTTTCTCACCACCACATGTAATCTCTTAATTATCCAAAGTATAAAATAATAATAGGTAAAATTCATGGGCTTGACAAGTGTTGGTGGTGTAAAATTCCAAAAATTCCAATTACGTCCTCGTGGACACGTAAAATGACTATTTTGCCCTTATGTTCGAAAAATGGTCAGAATTAAAATTTTTCATTTCTCAAATTCAAATCATGCTCCAATTAGTCAAACTTGATCAAAAATTTCATCCAACATTCTCATTTTGCCCTTAGGTGGCAAAATGACCATTTTGCCCCTACGTTATGAAAATTCCTAATTTGACTCCAAATTAATCTTCAAACTCCAAATCACCATATTAAGACATTCTAAGGTTCAATAACTCTTAAATACATCCTAAAATCTCTATTCAAACTAGTTCAAGATTTTAATCGACTTAATTGTACCACTAGGTACGACACTGACTTTTAACGATTCTCCGAGGCATCCAAGTATGCAGACATGCTATCAAGTGCATGAAGGACATGGGAAGTATATTATAAAGCTGGGCTTGATAGAAAATATCCTTTTGGCGTAGGAGTGATGGGGAGAATTGATTACAAAACTCATGGAGGTAATGAAGCCTTCAAGCTTGATATGATGAAGGCCTATGATCACTTATATTGGGATTTTTATATCTCATGATGGAACAATTTCGATTTTTGGTCAATGGATTAATATGATTCAGAGATGCATCTCCAATTGTTGGTTTTCATTGCTTATTAATGGTCAATTGGTGGGTTATTTTAAATCAGAGCATGGGCTGAGGCAAGGGGATTCTATTTCTCCTCTCTTATTTATATTATCTGCTGAATATTTATCTAGAGGATTAAATATGTTATTTTTTCAATTTACATCTCTTCAATATAATTTTTTATGCTCATTATCCATAAGCCATCTAGCATTTGCAGACGATGTGTTGATCTTTGCCAATGGAAGTAAATCGACTTTACAAAAAATCTTGTCCTTTTTGGAGGAATATGAACAAGTTTCAGGGCAAAGTCTTAACCATCCAAAAAGTTATTTTATAACTCATGCCTATTGTGAATAGTAAAAGGTAAATTATTGCTTGAACTATAGGGTTTGCTTATAAATGCCTCCTTATTACTTATTTGGGAGCTCCATTATACAAAAGGCATAAGAAAATGATCTTGTTTGATGATTTAATTTTGAAGATAAGATATAGTATCTTTGGGTAGGAGAACAAAATTTTATCTCTAGGGGGTCGCATTGCTCTCATAAAGAGTGTCTTATCATCCTTGCCTATTTACTTACTTTAGGTTCTTAAGTCGCTAGTGGGTGTAATTGAAAAAATTGAAAGGTTGTTTAACAGTTTTTTTTGGGGAAGCTTGGCTGAATCAAAATGATTTCACTAAGCATCATGGTTGAAAATACTGCTCCTTATGTAGAAGGTGGCTTGGAAATTAGAAAATTGATGGATGTTTTTTAGGCTTTCACAACAAAACTTTGACGACGGTTCAGAACTTGTAATAATCTTTGGACATGGTTTATGCAGACTAAATGCTCCTTTGGCCAAATCCCTATGCTTGCTCATCCGAAACCACATGACTCACAGGTATGGAAACGTATTTTACATGGTTGTCAGCTTGCAGAATATTACATTTGATGGAAAGTGGGGAAGGGAGAGCTTTTCTTCTAGCATGATTGTTGGATGGGTGAGAATCCTTTGGTAAATTTGTTTTCGAACTATGTAGGTTCCATGACTAAAGTCAATCATTTTTATTACAATGGTATATGGGATGTGGAGAAACTAAAACAGGTGCTACCCAAAGATGTTATTGTTGGGATGAGCCCTACAGCCAATTGGGATTGGTTGAGGCTTAATTCCAATCATGCAACAGTATATACTGCACATTATATTATATATTGTAAAATGGTCATTTTGCCACCCAAGGGAAAAATTGGAATGTTGGATGATATTTTGACTAAATTTGATTAATTAGAGCATTATTTAAATTTGAGAAGTGAAAATTTTCAATTTTGATATTTTTTCGAACATAGGGGCAAAATGGTCATTTTAAGTGTCCATGAGGACGAAATTGGAAATTTTGGAATTTTACACCACCATGACACTTGTCAAACCCATGAATTTCATCCATTATTTTTTTAAGTGAGAGATTATATGTGGTGGGAATGAAATGCTTAATTATTAAGTTTTTAAACATGGACCAATTAAAAGCTGACAAGTGTCAAGCTTTAATATTATTTTAATTGCCTATATAAACTCACTTAAAACCCTCACATTCACACTCTTATGGCCAGCCAAGCAAGGGAACAAAGAGAAAAAGAGAAGAACAAACCCTAGGAAGGAAAAATCCAAGAGAAATTGTTGGATTTCAAGGAATTAAGCAAGTAAAGGTAAGATTTTTTTATTTTAGTTTGTGATCTACCTTTCCCATGCATTCTTTTTCCTTCTCCATGGCTGAAATTCAAGTTTTCAAGAGGGAACCTTTGCTGGCCAAACCTAGAGAGAGAAGTTTTGGTGATGAATTTTGCTAGATTTCATAATATCCTAGTGTTTTTAGTCATTTTGTGATGTTTGGAAGGAAAACAAGCAAGAAAATCACATTCGTATTAGATATATATATACATGATTTGAATTGATGGCTTATGAAATTGTGGTAGCATGGATGGCTGAAATTGTGGTTTTGTGAATTATATAAATTGTTTTGTTTTACATTGACAGGTTGGATAGTATTATATTAGCCATGTTATGTTGCTGAAATTTTATTGATTTGGTGGGTTATGTATTTAGCTTACTGTAGTGGGCGGGTTTCCTTGGACCAGCTTATTAAAGGGGCACGGTAAACCCCGTTATATTTACCTTAGTATGAGAGGCGCGGAGGGTATCTCCTAAGGTAAAGTTTAGAGTTCACTTCACGCCGAACCACCACGTGAAAGTGAAACTCAACCAACGCCAAGGAACGGCTGTGTTTTTAAACGTAAAAACATGTTTTATGTGTATATGTCTTTTTAACTGCCTTGGCAAACTCGGTTGGATGCCCGGCGCAAGGCATCATCGAGTACTAATTTTTGGCACAAGCCAAGTTTTTAAGAAAGTCATAAGCCTTGTTGATTTTCTTGATGAAATGTGATTGTTTTTACATGGATTGAAATGGGTTTTGATGCTATGAATTATATATATATATATATTAATGGGATGATTTAACTGTCTCCATTTACTTGACTTTAGATGCTACAGACGAACTCTACTTACTCACTAAGTTCATAAAAACTCATCTCTTCTTTTTTTTAACCATTTCAGGCTCAAGATAGTCTATAGATAGCTGATTTCGTCGAGGATCTACTTTTGGATTTACATCCTTAGATATCGAAGGTCTACCTTCTTGTACATATTTGTTTATTTTGGGGTCCCACATGTCATTGTAGAATATTTTGTATACTTGGCTGCGTGTGCCACTATATGTATGAATTTATTTTGCTTTTACGCTACAAAAATTATTTACGTAGAGCTCTATAAATATTGTTTTATAAGAAAATATAATATTTTATTTAATTTGAATAGCTATAATTTCACTTTAAATTGATGAATTAGACAACGAAACTTATTTTTAGACATGAAATGGATGCTTATTACTCATATATCATATTTTTACCAGGGTTCAAAAAATTTGGATAAAATGACCAAAATACCCCCGTGTAGTAGAAATTACTTTTTGATTATTTTTTATTTGAAATTAGTCTATATTTCCTTAAAACATGGTATTTAATAACTGTTGCTCACAGAAGAGAAGTAAACTAATGCGAAAGCCTTGCGAGGTTTCGGTTGGCATTTAGGGTAATGAATGTCAATCAAGACATCGCGACGGTTGTCACGGGCTCAATGGAAATTTTGGGTCGTGACAAGTCAATTGGTATCAGAGCTTTGGTTTTAATGTTATTTTAAAAATTATAGTGTCAGTGTGGCCCCAAGTTAAGTTAGATCGAGTTGAATGTATGCATCTGCATATAGGACCTAAAGTTGTCTAAACTCGTTCTGTTTCTTCTTATAGATCTTATGTCAGCATAACATTTTCATCCTTTTCTGATAGAAACCTGTCACCTTTAGAGGAGGAAATTGTAGTTCATACCCCTCTAGGGGAATAGTTGATTAGAAACACCTGTTACAAAGATTGTGGGATAAGAGTTGGTGAGAAAGAATTCAAAGCTGACTAATGCCCCGGCAGCTTTTATGGACCTCATGAACAAGGTGTTCCACCCATACTTGGATAAGTTTGTGATAGTGTTCATAGATGATATTCTAGTGTATTCAAAGGATAATGATGAACATGTTGCCCATTTGCGCATTGTACTGCAAACCTTACGTGAGAAACAACTTTATGCCAAGTTTTCAAAATGTGAGTTTTGGTTGAAGGAAGTGGTTTTCTTGGGACATGTTGTGTCTGGAGTTGGAATTTATGTCGATCCCAAGAAGATAGAGGCCATCGTACAGTGGGAGCAATCGAAACGGTAATAGAAATTTAAAGTTTTCTTAGTTTAGCCGATTATTATAGGAGGTTCGTTCAAGGGTTCTTATTGATAGCTGCTCCTCTGACTCGTCTAACTCGTAAAGGAGTCAAGTTTGAGTGGATGACGTTTGCAAGAGTCGATTTCAGGAGCTAAAGAATCGGTTGACCTCCGCTCCGATTTTAACACTACCTGTTAGTGAGAAAGAATTTGTGGTGTACAATGATGCCTCCAAATTAGGATTAAGGTGTGTGTTAATGCAAGATGAGAAAGTAATAGCTTATACTTCTCGACAGTTGAAGAAACACGAGATGAATTACCCTACCCACGATTTGGAGTTGGCAGCAGTAGTCTTTGCATTGAAAATCTGGAGGCATTACTTATACAACAAATGTTGTCGGATCTTTACAGATCACAAAATTTTGAAATATTTGCTCACCCAAAAAGAACTCAATTTGAGACAAAGACGATGGTTAGAGTTAATTAAGGATTACGACTTAGTAATTGATTATCATCCGGGGAGAGCAAATGTTGTAGCAGATGCCTTAAGCCGTAAATCCTCATCTTCGTTAGCATCACTTCGAAATTCTTATTTTCTAATGCTACGTGAGATGAAATCTTTAGGGATCCAGTTGACTAATGGCGAGGATGGAACCCTACTTGCTAGTTTTGTTGTGAGACCCTCATTGTTGAATAAAATCAAGGAATTACAAAAGTCTGATGATGAGTTAAAACGAGAAGTTCAAAAGTTGCAAGACGGAGAAACTAGTGAGTTTAGACTCGGTGATAATGGTATCTTTATGCTTGGGAGCCAAGTTTGTGTCCCTAAGGATGACCAGTTGAGACGAGCTATTTTGGAGAAAGCTCACTCTTCCGCCTATGCTTTACATCCCAAAAGCACCAAAATGTACAAGACTATCAAGGAAAGTTACTGGTGGCCGGGTATGAAACAAGACATAGCAAAGTTTGTAGCGAAATGTCTCACATGCCAACAAATTAAGGCGAAACATCATAAACCATCGGGTACTCTTCAACCTCTACCTATCCCGGAATGGAAGTGGGAGCACATGACTATGGATTTTGAATTGGGTTTATCGCGGACACAGAGTGGGAAGGATGCTATATGGGTGATTGTGGATAGATTGACTAAGTCCGCCCATTTCTTGGCTATCCATAGCACGTATTCCATTGAGAAACTGGCTAAGTTTTATATAGATGAGATAGTGAGATTACATGGAGTTTCAGTTTCTATCGTGTCAGATCGAGACCCCTGGTTCACTTCTCAATTTTGGCCAAAATTTTAAGAGGCTCTTGGAACTAATTTGAGGTTTAGCACTATCTTTCATCCACAGACAGATGGTCAATCTGAAAGGACCATTTGGACTCTAGAGGATATGCTATGGGCTTGTGTCATTGACTTTACTGGGAGTTGGGACAGACACTTGCCGTTGGTGGAGTTCGCGTATAACAACAGTTTTCAATTTAGTATTGGGATGGCACCATATGAGGCTTTGTATGGGAGAAAGTGCCGAATTCCACTTTGATGGGATGAAGTGTGTTAGAGGAAATTATTTAATGTAGAACTGATTGATTTGACTAATGACAAGATCAAGGTTATCCGAAAGCGATTAAAGACAGCTCAAGACAGGCAGAAGAGTTACTCTGATAGACGGAGAAAAGATTTAGAATTTGAAGTTGATGATAGAGTTTTTCTTAAGGTCTCTCCTTATAAATGTAATGATTTGAATACTTTGAGGTATTAAGTCTTATTTGATTATATTATTGTCGTAAATTATGGTATCTTGTTGGATAATGAAAGGTGTGATCCTTTTTGCAAAGCGAGGAAAGCTCAATTCAAGATACATTGGACCCTTTCGTATTATTGAAAGGATTGGGCCAATGGCATATACACTAGAATTACCCCCGGAGTTAGATCAAATTCACAATGTCTTCCACATCTCGATGTTGAAGAAGTATGTACCTGATCCCTCCCATATTCTCGAGGCACCTCCGATTAAGTTGCAAGAAGATTTAAAGTTCGAGGTGCAACCTGTACGTATTTTAGACCGAAAGGATCGAGTGTTAAGGAACAAGAACATTCCAATGGTTAAGGTGTTGTGGAAAAATGCTCAGATAGAGGAGATGACGTGGGAAGTTGAGCACCAGATGAGAAACCAATACCCGCATCTTTTCTCTGAGTCCGATAAGTGAAATTTTGAGGTCAAAATTTTACTTTAAGGGGGGTAGTGCTATCAAGCCCTACTCTATTATATACTTGTCATGTCATTCATGTGCTTGATAGAATGTTTGTATAAGTGAATGTATTGGAAAATCGTTAAAAGTCGATATTGTACCTAGTGGTACAATTAAGTTGATTAAAGCCTCGAACTAGGCCAAATAAAGATTTTACGATGTATTTAAGAGTTATTGAATCTTAGAATGTCTTAATATGATGATTCGAAATTCGAGGATTGATTTGGAGTTAATTCGAGAATTTTTATAAAATATAAAAAAAATATTTTACCTTAGAATGTATTTGTGATTTACCTTTCCCATGCATTCTTTTTCATTCTCCATGGCTGAAATTCAAGTTTTCAAGAGGGAACCTTTGCTGGCCAAACCTAGAGAGAGAAGTTTTGGTGATGAATTTTGCTAGATTTCATAATATCCTAGTGTTTTTAGTCATTTTGTGATGTTTAGAAGGAAAAACAAGCAAGAAAATCACATTTGTATTATATATATATACATGATTTGAATTGATGGCTTATGAAATTGTGGTAGCATGGATGGCTGAAATTGTGGTTTTGTGAATTATATAACTTGTTTTGTCTTACATTGATAGGTTGGATAGTACTATATTAGCCATGTTATGTTGCTGAAATTTTATTGATTTGGTGGGTTATGTATTTAGCTTACTGCAGTGGGCGGGTTTCCGTGGACCAGCCTATTAGAGGGGCACGGTAAACCCCGTTATATTTACCTTAGTATGAGAGGCGCGAAGGGTATCTCCTAAGGTAAAGTTTAGAGTTCACTTCACGCCGAACCACCACGTGAAAGTGAAACTCAGCCAACGCCAAGGAATGGCTATGTTTTTAAACGTGAAAACATGTTTTATGTGTATATGTCTTTTTAACTGCCTTGGCCAACTCGGTTGGATGCTCAACGCAAGGCATCATCGAGTACTAATTTTTGGCACGAGCCAAGTTTTTAAGAAAGTCATAAGCCTTGTTGATTTTTTTGATGAAATGTGATTGTTTTTACATGGATTGAAATGGGTTTTGATGCTATGAATTATATATATATTAATGGGATGATTTAACTGTCTCTATTTACTCGACTTTAGATGCTACAGACGAACTCTACTTACTCACTGAGTTCATAAAAACTCACTTCTTCTTTTTCTTAACCATTTCAGGCTCAGGATAGTCTATAGATAGCTGATTTCGTCGAGGATCTACTTTTGGATTTACATCCTTAGAAATCGAAGGTCTACCTTCTTATACATTTTTGTTTATTTTGGGGTCCAACATGTCATTGTAGAATATTTTGTATACCTGGCTGTGTGTGCCACTGTATGTATGAATTTATTTTGCTTTTACGTTACAAAAATTATTTACGCAGAGTTCTATAAATATTGTTTTATAAGAAAATAGAATATTTTATTTAATATTTTTATTTAATTTGAATAGCTATAATTTCACTTTAAATTGATGAATTAGACAACGAAACTTATTTTTAGACATGAAATGGATGCTTATTACTCATATATCATATTTTTACCAGGGTTCAAAAAATTTGGATAAA
>NC_030854.1:13632867-13642962 GCF_000208745.1 Theobroma cacao | reverse complement strand
CCATAGTATGCTACTGGAATTTTTATGGGTCTGGTGGTATATTAAACGGTCACTGCAGTGGTGGGGGTTTCCGTGGACTGCCTATGAGAGGGGCACGGTAACTCAATTATATACTTACCTCCAGGGGGAGATGTTGGGTGAAGTATCTCCTGAGGTATGATTTGAGTGCACCTCACGTTCGGGCCACCACGTGAGAGTGAGACTCAGCCAACGCCAAGGAACGGCTGTGTGTCAGATGTGAAAACATGTTTATGGGTATGGGTCATTGAACAGCCTTGGCGGTCTCAGTGGGATACCTTGACGAAGGTACCCGCGAGAATGATTCTAGTAGGGGCCAAGTTTAAGAAACTCATAAGCCAGGGAAATTTTGATGAAAAGAAATTGTTTGGTATAGATCGAAACGAATTTTGCGTTATCAACATTATTGAAATATAACGTTTTTTTTTTATATTGTCTCCATCTACTCAGCTTTAGATGCTTTTGATGGTAATTGTTTACTCACTGGGAATATGTAATCATAATCTCACCCCTCTTCCTATCCATTTTTCAGGCTCAGGATAGTTTTGTTGATAGTTGATTAAGACGAGAATTAACTCGGAGTTGCATTCTAAAAAGTAAGGGTTCGTAGCCCTACATCTTCTTATTCAGTTGGGGGCTCACATGTCACTGTAAAAGTAATTTTATTCTTTAGTTATTTGATTTAAAGTATGTATGAATATATTTAGCTTTTACACCATATTTTTGGTAAGTTTCGGTATTTTCGAAGAAAAATGACGAAAATGCCCTATGAGCCAGAAAGTAATATTTTATTGTTTTGATTTGGAAATGACTTATAATTTCTTGAAATGTGAGATTTAATAACTATCGCTCACCGGGGAGATGCGGAAGCTGATGCTTAGCCTTGCAGGGTTTCGATCGACATTCGGGGTAATGAGTGCCTATGAGACATCGCGGTGGTTGTCACGGGCTCGATGGGAGTTCCGGGTTGTGACACTTTTGTATCCTTCTTCCTTTATTTATTTGTCAGTTTCTATGGGTTGAAAGAAATGATGCGAAACACAAAGGGCATGGGCATGTATCCAAACAGAGTAGTGTGGCAAGTTCTAAAACTTTTGATGCAACTTTTTGATGGTAAGCTCATTAAACATGGGCAGTGGAAAGGTGATGTTCAAATTGCTCATGCATGGGTTTTCCGATTTCTTACAGTTCATCCTCTACTACCTTAGATAATTCGTTGGCATAATCCATTGACAAGTGAGGTTAAATTGAATCTTGATGGAAGCTCCAAACCTAATTCTTAAAATGTAGTTGATGGTGGTTTACTACGTGATCATAAAAGGTGAGATTATTTTTTCCTTTTCTGAGAACTTTGGACCTAATAATTCCCTAAAAGTAAAATTATTAGCATTACATAGAGGTCTTCCATTATGTCCACAACACAATATCTCCAATGTTTAGGTTGAAATGGAAGCAATGGTTGTCATGCATATGATTGAGACAAGATGTAAGGGTTTCATGACATACGTTATTTATTGGTCTCAATTAGACAATGTCTACATCAGTTTTCCTATCAAGTTTCTCATATTCATAGAAAAGGAAACCAAGCTGTAGATTTTTTGTCCAATAAGGGTCACTTTCATCAGCATTTACAAGTATTTACTAAAGCACAAGGTAAATTACATGGGTTTATCAGATTGGATAAATCAAACCTTCCTTATGTTCATTTTAAATAAATGCAAAGGAGTAGTACTTATAATTTATTTTCATTGTCATTTCTCTCTTTTCGTAGAATCTTGTTAAAAGGAGGTAGTTATTTTCAGTCCAGCATCCAAAATATGCAGGTGGAATAAAACCTTCCTTTGGTTTTTCTTTAATTTTATACTATGTTCATGTAATCTCGAAGGTACGGTTTATATTCCCCTCCTATTTGTGTCCGCTTACTTTATTACTAATAAAACTTTAATAGGGTAGTTTGGCCCTATGGGAACTTCTAGCATAAAAAAAACAAAATAATATTAGTTTTGTTTACAATCTAATAATAATAAATATGTTATATTATACCTTAATATCTAACATGTTATGAATATCTAAAGATATTATTATTAATTATTCATTATATAAATATAGTAAAGTTTATTATTATTATTAATTATTCATTTATTAATAAAATATAAATTATTTAAACTTTTGTTGATATAGGGACTTGAACTTGAGTGTGGATGAAAAATAAACTAGGCTTTTGCCAAGCGTACCACACGTTCAAGATATTTTTGAAAGTTACCAATATAGTCTAAAAGTAACCAAACCAAGACTTAAACACTAATCTCTAACCCCTAACCCATGTGCATGGCTCATCAATCACTTTACCAAAATTTCCCTGCTTTGCTTAGATTAGCCAAACCCTTGCCTTTCGTTGCCCTTCTTGTGCCGTGACTAGACAAACAGCTGAAGCTTCCTTTGTTGTGTTGTGCCGATTGAAGCTTTGCTCTCGAAACTCTTCACTACCTCTGCAGTTCCAATCTACTGCTTTAAAGCTTAAGGTTTTTACATCTTCTTCTCTTTTTATTTTTTTTCCTGTTTGGTTACCAAGAAATGTTTTGAGGAAAATGTCTATTTTGATATCTTTGTTTGAATATCTGTTTTCCCCCACCCCTACCTCTTGAAACATTAAAAAAACAAAGGAAAAAGATGACAAGTTGTTTGAATATCTGTTTGAAAAAGAAAACGGATATTTAAATAGATATTTTGGGACACTGTTTTTATTGTGGTTCGTAGGTCTTACACAATGTAATAAATCTTGTTTGGCCTTTTTTTGTTCTTGGTCCAAGGGAGGTTTGATTGTGAATTTATGTTGTTTTATATTTTTTAAGTTTAATTTCTCACGAGATTCGAAGTATTACTTTGTTAAGTTCTTAATGTGTGTTAAAATTGAAAAGAGAATGAGTTTATGTAAATTGTCAGCAGTTATTAATTTTCCTTCAAGATGTGTGATCTAGCCATGATGCCTACAGGCCTTTAGATAAGTGCTCTTGGAATTTCTTGGTGATTCTGATGTTGTTGGTTGTTTGTTTTGCAGAGGACCTTAGATTAACTTTATTGGTGATTTTTGAATAAGTTTGAGTTTGTTCTTTGTTTTGCCTTCAATTTAATGTCATGTAATTAGATTTCTACGTAAATAGTGTAGTGGCCCTATGTAATATTTTAAAGTTGTTTGATGCTTCAAAATTTTTCGACAAAATATTTTTCATTCAAGTGGTAGGCATTTTGAGTAATTATATTTGGCATACATTAAAGCTATCTGTAGTGTGAAATTCTCTCAACATAATTTTTTTACCAAATGCATAATCTGCAATACGAATCTCTATTGTTGTGACTCGGAGATATATGTGTACTTACACGTATCTGGTACTCACCACTAAATTCAAATAACATAGGTATAAATCAGCCAATATTCAATGCTTTTGAAGTACAATAATTCATAAAATGCTGGTCTAATGGGCAGATGTTGAATAATTTCAAATGAAAAGTTACAAAGGAACTTTAGTGGTTACTAGTCTGTGGTCACTGCATTTGTCAGCTCTTTTTTATTTTTTTGTATGCTTAATTTTTAGGGATTCTTTGTGAAAGATTTGGTCAGGACTTATAAAAGAAAGAACTCCAAGAATTCATGGAGAATCTTTAATATCCTACATAATGCAACTTTAAAATATATATGTATATATGGTATTGTGTTACGGTGTTGCTTGCACCCTCCACATTAGGTTGTGTATTTAGCAAATGAAATCAACTAGAAAGAGAGTACAGTTGGAGAAATGGCCAAATAAAAAATGTGGATGAAAGTAATCTCTACTGTAAAAGAAAAGTGAAGGACATTGCACCGATAAAACAAAGGAAACTTTCACATGCTGATGAAATGTCTTTATCTCATCATCGTCCAACTAATGGCCTACCATCGACTTAGCTCTTTTTCTCTTGCCTAATCTCTTTTCTCTTCATTTTCCTCAGAAATCAAATATTCCTTCTATACTCAATATTATTGCATTTTTTTAGCAAGTCAGACCCTCTTTTGTTGTTTCTTTAATTTTTGTGCATTTAGAACTCTTATCAGAATTTAGAACCTGAAGAAGTGATAGTTGCTAAAGCTACAACTGCTTTATTCTTCTCTTTTAGAAAATGTGGCCAAAATTGCAGCTGCCTTATTCTTTCCTTTTAGAAATGTGGTTGTAGACATCATTATTTTTCTTACCAAATATTTTTAGTTTTTCTAGGAAAAATATTTTTTGTTATTAATATTTGTAAGACTCATTTAACTTGTAAACATTTAAGAATTCCTCCATACTATACATATACACTAATTCATTTTTTTTCATCTTTCAGCATCAAGCTTATTGCTGTTTCACCTCCATAAGTATATAGTAAAAATTTGAGACTCTTGTTTATTCAAGGTTTTGCAAGTTTTCTTTTGGAAATTATAGTAATCAATAAAACCTTTAAATAAAAAAGTCAAAGATGAAGATTTGATTTTGAAAAGTTTAAATAGAGCATTTGTGGGACATGTGAGTATATATAATATACAGTATATACTTTGATTTTTTTTTTTTTAGTTTGCTTTTCTCTTTGCTTTCTTTTTTTATTAAAAGCAAAATTAAAAAAAAAGATAAGTAAAAGTCTGTTGTTCTTTAATTATCTATATGCCTTCAGATCATAGCAATTTACTTATGCTATTATTAGAACCATCTCACAAAAGGAGTTATTTTCCTCCTCTGGGGGAACTCAGTTCAAGAGAAATCCAAGTCTTCTACTTTTCAATTGTAGTATTAATGGTTGAACCTTCCCCTCCCTTTCCCTACTTTCTTTTTATATTCATGATCGTAGGACTTTTATGTTTTCCTGAAAAAGTTAAATAGTGTTCTTTAGCTCATTATTAGCAAAATAAATTCCATTCAATATTTTATCTTCACTTATTTTCTATGTTATATGTTCTTACCGTTTTAGGCACTATACAATTGTCAACTCAACACAACATGTGTGTGGGTGGGGAATATGTATCTAACATGGAACTTACTGCATGGACTTGGCTTCTTTGAATCTTGTTGCCTCTCACTCAAGTTAATGTTCGTCCTAAAGCAGTAGATCCTCCAAAATTGCTCAAGAAAAAATGGAGAAGAAACGAAAGGAGTAATGCATTATGTTTGAGATTTATAGATGAGAGAATAAGGTAGAGAGGAGAAGTAAAGATAAATGATATAGATGGCTGATCTGACCCATTGACTTGGTTGAGTATTTGTGACAGTAAATCTTTATAACTTAATTGTTATATTTAGTTTTCTGATGGGTTTGGGTTAATAAGGCTACCTACATGTTTGACCCTTTAATGCTTATTTTCATCATGCAAAGTCTATCACAGTGAAAACCATTACAAAATTAAAATAAAAAGAAATTATTAATGAATATCTTCCACTATCTTTTGTTTTTAGTTTTTTAAAGTAAAGGTTAAGATGAGGAGGGGGGTAGTTTGTTTATAATTGTGTGGCATTCCTAAATCTTGCCGGTACATGCTAGATATGAATGATTTCATGAGAAAACAATATGGGGTAAAGAAGAATTGCAAAACAAATTGAGAAAAGCACGGCAAAATCGTTTTACGCAAAAAAAAAGTAGCATTTTAAAGCACACTAGCAATTCAGTTTCATTCATTGTTTATGCAAAAAGGATGGTATGAATTAATATTACTTGGTATTTATATGTATGGTTTTCTTTCAAACTAAATTTAATTTGTATGTTTAGTAGTTTGACTTGGGTTTTTCTTTACATATTATTTATATATATGGATTATGATTGAGTATATATAGTTGTAAATAAATGCAAGTAATTGAGATGGAATGAGATGTTAGCTTTTTGGAAATGTTCAACTGCACCCATAAACGTTTAACGGGTCATAGGTGATTTTATAGACAACAAGTCTAAATTAATCAACAAAAATTACATGTGTTGAGAAAAACAGTAGATTAAAGACCCAGAATTATGAGTTCATTCAACTTTTCTTTAAAATCAGCTTCTCTTGTTATTTATGTCATGACCCGGAACTCCCTTCGAGCCCGTGACAACAGTCGCGATATCCCGATTGACACTCATTACTCGAAATGTCAATTGGAATCCCGCAAGATTTTAATATCAGCTTCTTATTTTCCTTGTGAGTAACCATTTCCAAATATCACGTTCTAAAAGAGTTTAAGCTATTTTCGATTTAAAACAAATAAAATAATAATCTTCGTAGCGTAAAAGCTGAATAAATTCATATATACTGTAATACAGGTAATCAAAATATACAATTAAATTTGCAGTGACATGTGGGCCCACGAACGATCAAAAGTATCTAGAGAGATAAATTTACATATTTTGAAGATGTTAGTCTAATTGTAATCCTCGATGAAATGAACTATCTACCCCGATTATCTTGAGCCTGAAATGGGTGGAAATGAGGGTGGTGAGATTATATAATCCCAGTGAGTAAGCAAATATTATTTAAAATATCTAAAGGCGAGTAAAAAGAGACTATTAAAACATTTCATCCAAATATGTTTTTCAGAACATAAATATTCATTTCATTTAAAAACATTAACATGGCTTATGAGTATCTTAAAAGCTTAGCTCGTGTCAAAAACCATTATCATACTCAGTTATCAAGGATACATTGGCCGAGGGTTATCCCAAACCGAGTCTGCCAAGGCTGTTAAAAATTCACATTTCGCATAAATCATATTTTTATTTTAAAAACATAGTCATTCCATAGCGTTGGCTGAGTTCACCTTCACGTGGTGGTTTAGCGTGAAGTGAACTCTAACAGTGTTAGCCTCAGGAGTTATCCACCCGCGCCTCTCATATTGAGGTAAGATACAACGGGGTTTACCATGCCCCTCTAATAGGCTGGTCCACGAAAACTCGCCCACTGCGGCAAGCAAAACCCACCATACAATAAAATTTTGACAGCATGACAGGGCTAAAATATTACTACCCAGCCTGCAAGGGTAAAATAAAACAATTCATATAATTCATAAAACACAGCCCAACCAATCATGCCAACACAACAACATAAGCCATCAATTCAGTCTTAAATTTACAACATATCAGTGGTCTCCAATTACTCTATTTTCAAAATCATCATTCAGTTTCCAAAACAATTTATAAAATCTTTTTATTTAAACTCATTTTTGTTTGTACAACCTAAAATTAGCCATTTAACTCATTTTCATAAAATTTCACCAAAACCAAATAAAAACATACTTTAGATAATTAAAATGATAATAAAGTTACTCACAGTACTAGGAGTTCGATATACTCCTATTCTCGATTTTCGGGCACAATCTCTTTACCCTTGTTAAGGGGCTCACCACCTATACATCATATGTGACACAAATTTCAATAAATTGTGTCAATTTATTATAAACTATTTCAGGCTCTCTAAATCTAAATGAATGCATGCGATGGGATGCAAAATGTCCGATTAATCACTTAAATGTGATATTCGACCTAAGTCACACTATACTCGGTCTAATCGGCTAAAATCTCCAATTTAACTCCAAATCAATTCTTCTCACTTTCTACACTCCAATTATACCTAAATTACCTCAGTGACTGTGAATGAGATTCAATTTATCAGTCTTGGGTTAATAATCACACATGTCTATACGTTAAGCAAAAATTCAAATTTTCACACCAAAATTTCTCATTTAATTTCTAGCATCACTAAACATCAAATATCACCAAACTATCATAAAATATCATCAATTTCAGCCACAATATCCTCCCTAGAAAATTCGGCCAATGATGGGTAATGGGAGAAAATAAATTTTTCTTGTTGGCTTTTCATGCGACACATCACTAACTAACTAAAAACACTAGAATATCTTAGAATCTACCCAAAACATCATCAAATTCTCTCTCCTAGGTGTTCGGCCAGCAAGGGTATCCTCATGAAATCTTGAGTTCTAAGCATGGAAAATGAAAAAGAAAGCATGGGTAGTGTAAATCACAAGATAAAATCAAGAAATTTTACCTTTGTTAGCTTAATCCCTTGAAATTCTACACCTTTTCTTCAATTTTCCCACCTAGGGTTCTTGTTCTTCTTTTTCTCT
Organism: Theobroma cacao; assembly: GCF_000208745.1. Classification (NCBI taxonomy): domain Eukaryota; kingdom Viridiplantae; phylum Streptophyta; class Magnoliopsida; order Malvales; family Malvaceae; genus Theobroma; species Theobroma cacao. The sequence goes on along the minus strand of NC_030854.1, from coordinate 13,634,827 downwards.
CTTTGTTCTTGCTATGGCCGGCTATATGAAGAGAAAATGGGTTGATTTGTGTTAATTTATAAGCCAAATATTTAATGGTTATAAATTTGTCATGTATCACCATTTCATTGGTCCATTTTTATTTCTTAACTATTAAGCTTTCTCTCTCCACCATATAAATTCCTTCAATTATCCATGATAAAATTTGGGTAAAATCCATGTGCTGTACAAGAGTCCTGGTGGTGGAAAATTACTGTTTTGCCCCTAGGATGGCAAAATTATCATTTTGCCCCTATGGTCCAAAAATACCAGAATTACAACTTTTTCACTTCTCAACCTCAAATCATACTCCAATAAGTCAGAAGTTATCAAAATCTTTGAAAAATTTCCCATTTTGTCCTCGAGTGGCAAAATTACCATTTTACCCCTAGATAGTGAAATTTTTGATTTGACTCTAAATTGATCCTCGAACTCCGAATCACCATATTAAATCATTCTGAGACTTTAAAATTGTCAATTTCATCTTAAATTCTCTATTTGATCTAGTTCGAGGATTAAATCAACTTTGTTGTACCTCTAGGTACAATACCGACTTTTGTAAATTTTTCAGAACTCTCCTAGCATGTAAACATGCTATCCATCACATGTATGTCATACAAATATTTTATAGAGTCAGGCTTGACATCTTTTCCCCCACTTGGATCAACCATATGATCCTTCTTCATGACTGATTTCGACATCAGGCTAAATATTAATATTTTAATATTATTTCATTAATAAAGTATTATTTTATTCTAAAATTTTTATCTTATCTCTTTGGTTCCCAAAAGACCTTATTATGCCTCAATTCACATCCGATAAGCTTTATTTGTCACCATATCAAAGTATGGGGCATTTCAATTTATCTTTCTTGGGTAGTTTTATTAACCTAGAATCCAAAGCTATGGACAAGTCTCAGTGGAGATGCTTGCACAAATACCTAACTTAATTAGTTCACTATATGTCTATAGGAATTAAGTAAATTAAGTTCATTAAACGAGTGTCCTAATTTCGCTATGTATAACAATTGGCGTATGTCTACTCAAATCGCGAATCAAATCACTTAAATGACATGAACATACACTATTCAAATCTTAGTCCTACCTAAATTCTCTCTGTCAAGTGTCAATTAGATTCACACATCAATTAATTGTTGATCAGGCAATTAAATGCATTAAGAATAGATTTGAATAAGTAAAACTATACCCAGTCATGATAAATAAAAGAGAAAAAAAATTCAAACTACATGTTGAAATCCACCATAATCTTATAAAAGTTTTTTTTTTTATAATTGTGGGAGGGGGGATTCGAACTCAACTGTCATGACCTGAAACTCCCATTGGGCCTGTGACAACCGCCGTGAAGTCTCGATAGGCACTCATTACCTCGAATGCCGATCGAAACCCCGTAAGGCTTAGCATCAGCTTCCGCATCTCCCTAGTGAGCGACAGTTATTAAATCTCGCATTTTAAGAAATCATAAGTCGTTTCCAAATCAAAACAATAAAATATTATTTTTTGGCTCACAAGGGCATTTTCGTCATTTTTCTTCAAAAATATCGAAACTCACCAAAAACATGGTGTAAAAGGTAAATATGTTCATATATACTTTAAATCAGATAACTAAAGTATAAAATTACTTTTACAGTGACACGTGGTGAAATACCCCATACTTTGATATGGTGATAAATAAAATTGATCGAATGCATATTGAGGTCAATTAAAATGTTTAGAAGTGATAAAAGATGAAAGGAGTAGTTTAGGATAAAATGTTTCGCAAGTGAGAAAATAATAATAAAATAATAATAATTTTATTAGAGGAAAATTTGTGAGATAAAAGGCGATTTGGAAGTCAAGTGAGGCATAATAAGGTATTTTGGGTACCAAGGAGACAAGATAAAATTTTTAGAATAAAATAATATTTTATTAATAAAATATTATTA
>NC_030854.1:13616571-13622092 GCF_000208745.1 Theobroma cacao | reverse complement strand
ACTATAAAATATTAAATTTCATCCTACAATTCCTATTTGAACTAGTTCGAGGTTAAATCAACTCAAGTGTACCGTTAGGTACGATATCGGGTTTCGTCTTTTCTTATGTGCTTTCCTAGCATAATAACATGCTACTCAGTGCATGTATGTCATGACATGTATTTATAGGGTTGGGTTTTACAATCTTACTCCCATTAACCTTGTGGTATATACATTAATCCATAACATTCTTTATGAAACCAAATGAAGAGATAACATCATGGAACTTTAAATACCACTGATGGGAGGCTTGTTTTAGTCCATATATGGACTTTTTAAGCTTGAAAACCAAATGCTCATGTCACGACCCAGAACTCCCATCGAGCTCGTGACAACTGCTGCGACGTTTCGATAGACACTCATTACCTCGAATGCCGATCGAAACCCCGCAAGGCTTAGCATCAGCTTCCGTATCTCCCCGATGAGCGATAATTATTAAATCTCGCATTTCAAGAAATCATAAGTCGTTTCCAAATCAAAATAATAAAATATTATTTTCTGGCTCACAGGGGCATTTTCGTCATTTTTCTTCAAAAATATCGAAACCCGCCAAAAACATGGTGTAAAAGATAAATATATTCATGCATACTTTAAATCATATAACTGAAGTATAAAATTACTTTTACAGTGACACGTGGGCCCTCAATTGACTAAGAAGGTGTAGGGCTACGAACCCTTACTTTCTAAGATGCAACTCCGAGATTAATTCTCGTCTTAATCAACTATCAACAAACTATCATGAGCCTGAAAAATGGATGTGAATAGGGGTGAGATTATGATTACATAATCCCAGTGAGTAAACAGACACTATCTAAACTATCTAAAGGCGAGTAAAGGGAGACAATTAAAAATAATTCAATTCAGCAAATTTTTCACAACACGAATATTCAATTCAACCAAATAATCAATATGGCTCGTGAATTGCTGAAAACTTGGCTCATGCCAAATCCTGTACTCGGGGACACCTAGACCAGGGATATCCAACCGAGTCCGCCAAGGCTGTGAAAAATTTTATATAATCATAAAACTTGTTTTTATTTTGAAAAAAAAAAGCAGTCGTTCCTTGGCGTTGACTGAGTCTCACTTCACGTGGTGGTTAACGTGAAGTGCACTCAAAAAGCCCACCTTAAGAGATACCCTACGAGCCTCTACGACCGAGGTGAGAATATAAAGGAGTTTACCATGCCCCTCTAATAGGCTGGTCCACGGAACCCTACCACTGCAATAGCTAATCTTTATTTTATTTACCACCTGATTTATAAAATCCTTATCTGCGTGACATGGTAATTTATCGCAATCTAGCCTCTCAAGGTTGAATATATAGTATATATAATTTTGATACAAATACTGACTTTGCCATTCATGCTCACATATTGTTATAAGCCATATAATTTAAAACACAAGCAGACAGTCTCCAATTACTCTATTTTCAAAACCAGTATTCAATTTTTCAGAAAATTTATAAAATCATTTTATAAAATCACAATTTCTCCTAAAACATAAAAATTTACCATTTAAACCCATTTTCTATAAAATCACACAATTGTATAGAACTACTCTAAATAATTAAGACGATAATAAGTTTACTCACAGTATTAGGAGTAGAAATACTCCTATTTTTAGTCTGCGGGTACATTCCTTTACCCGTATCTAATGGCTCACCACCTAGCCATAATCCATGACACATATTCCAATTAAATTGTGTCTAATAGTCATAAGTTATTTCAGGCTCGATATATATGCATGATATATAATGAAAAATGCACGGGTAGCCATCTAGACCCGGTATTGGCCTAAGTCGATTTTTCATTCGATAAATTGGCCAATGCATCCAATTTCACTCCAACTTGCTCTATTTCTTTTTCAATCCCCCAACTCACCAAACACAACTAATTAACACACAATTAGGCAAAATTTATCTTCACTTTTTTTTTTGGAACTTTCGACCAACAATGGTACACTAACTTCGTGATTTTTCATACTTAATTTTCTTTCCATAATTCATTAATTCCTACACCAAAAACTATTTTTTCTTAATCAAATCACCTAGAATAACATCCCATTCTTCCTCATTATTCACTTAGAGAATTCGGCTATTGATGGGCACCAAATCTTTAGTGGTTTTCTTCACTTGTTTTCATGCTACACATAATTAATCACCTAAAAACACTAACATACTTAAAAATCAAACCAATCCAAGATCATTCTCTCTCCATACCCATTTTGACCTGCAACGACCTCTCCTCAATCCCTGCCGGCGTCCAAGACTTTCGAAAAAGACCCGCCAAGTCTCGAACAAGCCTATCTAGAATTTGCTCGTTAATCCACTACATTCAATCACCATATAATATTGATACTTTCATATACTAAATTGAACCATAAATATAAAAATGAATACAAACTTTTTCCCTTTTTATTTGTAAGTATATGCATTAAAATCTATACTCTCCAAATTAATGCTTATATAAAAATTTAGAATTCGTTTACAACTTAATAAATAAAATACTTCGACTTGACCTCTAATAGCGGAGTGACTCGGAATAAAATGCTAGGAGATGCCTTAACCTATTCACGGTGGACCGAACGCGTCACTGACTACACGCTAGGCTGATTCTTATCTGCAAAAGGGGAAATAAAGGGGTGTGAGTCTCATAGACTCAGTGATAATCATCAACTCAGCGAGTATGGCGTAGATGGGAAACAAGCAAACAACAGATCAATTGAATATAAAAATGCAAGATTATAAAAGCAATTCGTTTCAAACGAGGGTTTTGTGCCTTATATAAAAATCGAGAATTTCTTAAAAAGTATAAATAATAGAGGTAATAAAATTTTTCACATCAAAATATATTAATAATCATTTTCGAATCAAATCAATAAAATTTAGCAAGCTCCCGCAAAACTAAATAATATTTAAAATCATGCACAAATCATAACTCGCTCCATATTTGAGGAATTACTGATTCATTTCACAGATAAACAAATAGGGAAGCTGCGAAAAACCATTTAATTCTATTTTCACCATGCAAAGAAGTATAATTCATAATATTAAAACTTATTTCAACTCATATAAAACCATTACATTTTTGTCAGAATAAATATGGCTTATGACTTTCTTAAAAACTCGGTTTGTGCCAAAATCATTCTCATACTCGGTTGTCAGGGATACCTTGGCCTGGGGCTATCCCAACCAAATCCACCAAGGCTGTTAAAAAGTCATGTACATATAAATCATATTTTTATTTTAAAAACACAGCCGTTCCTTGGCGTTAGTGGAGTTCATCATCACGAGGTGGTTCTGCATGACGTGAACTCTAACCATACCTCAGGAGATACCCTACGTGCCTCTCCGACTGAGGTACATATATAATCGGATTATGTGCCCCTCTAATAGGCTGGTCCACAGAACCCGCCCACTGTAGTAAGCTAACCCACCATACAATAAAATCTCAACCGCATGACATGGCAATTATATCACAATCCAGCCTATCAAGGCAAATAACAGTTTATACACTTTCAATACAAAATACCAATCCAGCCATTCATGCCCACATTATCATAAGCCATTTGATTTGAAATACACTTTATAACTGTCACGACCTAAATTTCGAGCTATGACCGGCGCATGGGCCCAATGGACATAGTCCACAAGCCCAAGCAAGCCTATTAATCTGATGTGTTCATCATCCCATCATAATTGCTAAGTCATATTTCATAACTTAGAATCAAAATAAAATTAAACATTTGCCAACTCATACTGGCATACCAATTAAGTGTACATTGCCTACAACATGTATCTCAATAATTTACATCAAGTTTGCCTATACATCTCAAAAAGAAGACTTAACTTCCAGCGAAGGGACTCGGACGAATGTACAGCTACTGAATGCCGAGACACCTACCAAAAGATGGATATACGTCTACAAGGACACCTTGTCCTAGTTACCTGCTGCCTCATGATCTGAAAACATGAAGTTGAAAACGGTGAGTATAAACCCAGTGAGTGAACAAGAAAGGGAACAAGCATCAACAAGGGAAAATTTAAAATCATGATGCACTTGTTTCAAAACAATGCAATTTAGTTCTATTCATATTAAAAACCCCCCATCAAGCCCTTAAATAATTAATCACTTGAAATGATGAATCCATACATATCAAATAATTTGAAAAATGAAAGCTTCAATGACACCCAAGCAAGTCAAATATGACAACGAGCTGCAACGAGAATGCCTTTCCGCTGCAGCGACGTTGGGATTTAGTTATTAGCCGAACGAGGGTTTCTCAACTGGCTGAGGGTTTCTCACTAAACCTCATCATTTTAAACTTAACTCAATTAATTCTTAATGTTGGAAGTCCATGCTCTGATATGGTAGTAAAGAAGTGAAAGATAGAGCAGCAATTGGACAAGATAAGGGACCAAAACAGAAGGTTTTTCGCTGCAGCGAGATTCAATCTCGCTGCAGCAAAATTGTAACCCAGAAACAGAAGATTTCTTGCTGCAGCGAAATTCAGCTGATGAAACAGAGAGTTTTTCGCTGCAGCGAGATTCCTTTTCACTGCAGCGAGAAGCTATAGTGACTATCTCGCTGTAGCGAGATTCATTTTCGCTACAGCGAGAACCAGTTCTGGTGAAGATTCTCAAACCCGAGAGTTTCTCGCTACAGCGAGAATGAATTTCGCTGCAGCGAAAACAGAGCAACAAGAGAAAAGTTTCTCCTCCCTCAACAAAAATGCCATCCTACTAAACCAACAAAATAAACATATAACACATGAAAATTCCCAAAGTGCAATGTATCAAATTTCTCATATATGTCAATCACATTCATAAGTTTTCATTTCATAAGTCTAGCTATGCATAATTACATAGATAAACATCAACATCATCATAATCACACCCGACTCATGTACATCCCCCCACATCGTGCACATAGCCTGCACTATCGTGTGCATCTCCCCACGTCGTGCACAATCAGTGCCATCATGCACATCCCCCCACATCGTGCACACGGGCACTATCATCATCCATCTCTCACGCCACCATCATCACTGGCATGTGCATCCCCCCATATTGTGCACACACACGGTTACAGTCATTATACACAATATCATTCATCATGCACAACACACATTTTTATATATCATCATACTACAATAGAGCATGAATCCATAGCAATCACATATCACAACATAAAACCATTTTGCAAAAGCTTGTTCCCAAGGCACTTGTCTTTATGAAAAACTTGATAATTCATTCAAATGGGTGGCAAATACATTATATTTCCCAAAACAAGTTTTGAAGGCAGTCCACTCACCAGTTGATTGTAGAGCCTTTAGATGACTCTAATTCCCCTAATTGTCCAAATGAAATGATGGGGCTTCCTTAGAACCTAGGATCACACTAGCATAATCAATAGGTCAATTTACACACTATGAACCTTAAAAGCTATCTCTTAGCTAGCTGTCAATTGCCACATTAAATGGC
>NC_030854.1:13605892-13614143 GCF_000208745.1 Theobroma cacao | reverse complement strand
CTCCCTTTTTCTCTTCATTTCTTTCTTCCTTTATTTTTCTTCTCTTTTTCTTCTTCACTAATCGACTTAACTTTTCTCTCTTCCTTTTTCTTTCCTCACATGGTCGGCCCCCACCTTCCTTTCTACACTCTTCTCTTTTGTTTTCTTTACTTTTTTGTCTTTCTTTCATTCCTTTGTTCAACCGGCCATTCACTTCACTTGGTTCCAATTTAGTATTCTTCTAATTGACTTTGACTTTTCTTCATTCCCATCCTTGACTCATGTGGCCACTCATGTACATATAAAATTATTGTTTGACTTTTCAACATCTTTTCTTCATTATTTTATCATCCATTTTATTCTCATTTTATTTTTATTTCTTTAAAACAATAAAATTTACATATTATGCCTTAACTTCATTTTATTTAACACACCTCCCTCAAATTTTCATATTTTAAAATTAATTCTTCCAACACGTGTAAAAATTTTAATTTCCTTCTATCTTCCTTTTCTTACACGTGTATAATCAAAATATCGAGATTGCATTTCAACGCGGTGTCACCATAATATTTAAATATTTACTTACCCGCGTTAGCTCGATTTAATAAAATCACGCTGACACAATTATCATCGTTTTCCTTCAAAATTCTTCTTTACTTCTTCTCCCCCACTTAAATTAGTCATATTCCATTTTTTATGACTAATTTCTACAACAAATAAAATATTAATATTTTAATATTATTTTATTGAATAAAATATTATTTTATTTCAAAATTTTTTTCACTTGCCTTTTTTGATCCCGAAACGCATCATTACATCTCGGTTTACTTTCGAATCATCCTTTAGCTTACTAATTCTTCTCCAACGAAAATATTATTATTTAATTATTATTTTTGCACGCGCGAAGTATTTTATTCTCGAACGTTCCTTTTATCCTTTATTGCTTTAGCACGCCAATTCGCATCAAACGATCATTTGTTTGATCAATAAGGTCTTATTTGTGTCCAACGAGGGTGCGAGGTATTACATGACCAGCCATGAATTCACCATGAAAGCATGCTTTTCAACCATGGAAATTAAGGAAAAATGCATGGGTAAGGTAAATCAATAGCAAAATCAAAACAATTTTACCTTTGGTTGATCAAATCCTTGAATTCCAACACTTTCTCTTTGATTTTTCCCACCTAGGGTTTGTTCTTCCTTGGTTTCTCTTCTCTTCTGGTTTGGCCGACTACTATGGGAGAAATGGGCTGATTTTTATGCCTTTTTATAAAGAAACAATAAAATAATAAAAGCATGACACATGGCATTTTCTTATTGGTTCAAATTCTAAATATTTGACTTTTAATTCTTTAATTCTCCACCATACATTTCTCATGTTTATCCATTTCCATGATGAATAAAATCCCTTGGTCTTGACAAGTGACGGGGGTAAAAATTTACCATTTTGCCCCCGGAGAGGCAAAATTACCATTTCGCCCCTATACTCCAAATTATACCAAAATTAAAATTTTTCACTTCTAAACGTCAAATCATACTCCAATAAGTCAAATGGGACCAAAGAAATATTTTCTAAAATTTTCCATTTTGTCCCTAGGTGGCAAATGACCATTTTGCCCCTAGATAGTGAAAATTCCGGTTTGACTCCGAATTGATCCTCAAACTTCCAATTACCATTTGAGTCATCCCTGAACTGTGAAACTATTAATTTCGCCTTAAAATTCCTATTTGAACTAGTTCGAGGCTTAATCAACTTAATGGTACCATTAGGGGCAATATAGTCTTTTAACGATTTTTCGAACTTCCTAAATATGCAAACATTCTATTGAGCATGTAAATGACGTCGTAATTATTTTATAGAACAGGGTTTGACATCTGCTCTTAAGGCAGAGAGATTGTGCACCAAGCACTAAGCTAAATGTTCGAGTGCATAATCCTAGAAAAGCAAATTAGTTCATGATATCTAAATAAAACAATATCCAAAGAAATTTAACCATAAATTCAAAACAAGAAAATAAGTATAACACAAAATAGAGAAATAAACTAATGTTGAAGCCCGGTTAATCTTAAATCTTTCCCAATTGCTCTTAATTTCTTACTTAATTCTTAGCTCTAATTCTCCAGAAAAGCTGATGTCGTCCTCTCTCTTAAATGCTCTTAAAAAGTCCCTTAAATATGTGTAAGATGCCTTACTATCCAATTTCCCCTAAAAGCTTTTATTTTTAGAAATTAGGGTGGCGTTGCGACCATGACTCTTTGGCATTGCGGCAATCATTAGTGGCACCACAACAGTGCTTTGTAATGACCCTTTTCCCAATCATTATCAACGTCCGAGACTTGAGGGAGAACTCGTCAAATCCCAAACAAGCCTTCACAATTATTATTTATCAAACCATAGCATGTCCATTGGAAAATCTCATAATAATCATAATTTCATTAATAACAAATATTCTCTCTATACATTATGTTTCATCATCATATAAATATATGTTTACATTCTACACAAATGTTTACTTCAGAAACAAAATATATTATAAATGACCCGAACTCTAATAGCAGAACAACTCGGAATAGGGTATTAAGAGATGCCTTTACCTACATCGTAGTGGACCATAATATGCCGATGAAAAGCATGCTAGCTGATCACTTCTCTGCAAAATAAGAATATTGGGGTAAGTCTCACAAACTCAGTGATCATTAGCTTAGTGAGCAGGGTGTAAATGGGAAACAAGCAAAAGATAGAAAATTTGAATATTAAAAATATATGAATATATAAACCATTTAAAAGCAAATGGAGCATTTGTGCCTTACATATAAAACCAAGAATTTTAATGCAAAGGAATCATTTAACAATCATTGTATCAAAGCCAGTGTGACTGAAAGACTTCTATCGTCGAAATCATTTAATGTTCTTTACTTAAAATCAGACTAACATAAGCATGCATGCTCCCATGAAATCAAACATTATCAAAGCTTATGCACAAGCTCGTAAACCATTTCATCCTCAAGGAGTTAAATACAAAGTCATCGTATAAATAAAAGAGCTGTGAAAAAACTTGTAATTCTCACCATGAGAAAGAATACATGTTTGAAAACCCAAAGAGATATCACTTTTGAGTAGGTAATCATAGTAATCAACTCGTGGACCCACTTCCAAGTAATAACATCCTGGAGCCCCGCTCCACCGGATTCTCACAACCATGGCAGTCTTGACGATGTTGGCCGACATCGGAGAAATTATGTGGTTGCAACCACGAATGTCAACTTGTGGCCTTGCCACATATATATATATCACAGATCGTGGACCTAGTCATGTCTAACAGCTCGTCGGCAACCCAAAGGTTCTCTAGCTATAGCTCACTTGTGCACAAAGGTCACACTTTTTCGATGTGACATTTGGCCTACTCTCAAATCTCCTGGTTTGATAAAACAATTTAAAAGCAAATTGGGTTTTCAAAAGCTTCTTTTGAATCGATTTCAAAAATACCGATCATAGTGACAAGATAAAAACCCTCTTTGTAAGACTTTATAATGTAAAACCTTTGATGAGGTTTAAATATCAAATCAGCATGGTGAACATGTAATTTATTTATGAATGCACATCACACAAACAATAAGGCACATTTTGATATAAACCGTGTTAAGAGCTTGTTTCCTGATTTCTAAAACCCTTTACATATATAGCTTTTATATATATATATATATATATATATATATATTCAAAACAATTTCAAAAGTCATGGCATCTACAATTGCCTAGCATTTCTACCAGCTCATGCATTCCATAATAACAATATAATTCGGAAGCAAATCATTTAAAAACTCACCTACCAAGGCTAACAACTCATGCTATCCACAATCGTACTTAAAGAAAATGGGAACGTTTATTAAACGTATGTCGATATATAATTTATGAAAATTTTGAAACAAACACCCCCTACTCACTTTACAAGAGCAGGATGCTACGTTGTTATCGATTCGGGTGAGTATCTAGTTAATTCTACTTACCGGTCACCCGTTATCTCCTCCGATACACCACCATGGCAAACCTTCCTCACTTACACACTTCCTAGCAACAATCCAAACTCAATATACTTAACTGTTCACATTTATGGCAGCACTTCAATCAATGAATTCTTAACCCAATTTCATATTTTTCATCAACATTATTCATAATTATATAACATGCAATCCACATACTTTCAACAGACCATAGCCAACACAACATAATATACTCACATTGCATGCTTACCTTTCGGTTTTAGCTTGAATTCCACATATAGTTCACAATTTCCTCACATCTTCGGTCACCATTGCTACCACAAGCATAAACAATTAATACACATCTCATTTCTCCTTTCTACTTGTGATTTCGAGATTAAAACACTTACCCATTACTTATCTAGCTCAAAATCACCATGCATTCCAAGATCCACCTACATGCATGCATCCGGTTCTTGAATCCTTGAAGATTCTTGCTACCACAAACAAAATTCCACATTATAATCGGTTCACAAGGCATGCATTCAAACAAAATGATAACTCTTACCTTCCTTAGCTTGGAGTCACCAGCATGCATGGGTTTCTTGGCACCCACATGGTGTTTTTTTTTGTTGCCACAAATATTTTCACACAATCACCATTCAATTCCTTAAGAAATTCATAGATCAAACTCAACTTTACTTACCTAAACTTTCCTTGAACCCATGAATCATTCACACTTTCTTCCTTGCGGTTTCTAGTCTTTTTCCTTGATATTTCTTTGCTACCTTGAGATCTAACCCATATCTCTCAATAAAGGATGAATTTCTAGGAGCAATGAGGCTTGATGATAGGAAAATAGTAAGAAAGAGCTCGCGAGTGCTCTAAAATCTCACAAAATCGAGCCCTCACTTAGTTTGCCTTTTCACTCAACTCTTTCTTTCTTTTTGGGTGGAAGCCCACAAAGCCATTTTCCCTTCATTTTTCTTCCAAATGGGGTGGATCTCTCAAGGCAAAAGCCTTGAAAAGGCTTTCATCTTTCATTATTCTCATACATGGGCGGATTGCCCAAGGTCACTTCTTTTTTCTATTTTCTTATTTTTCCTTTAATCACATGTCATGCCATGCAATTTCCTTTCTTTGTTATTAATGCCACTTTTCATAGGTGGCTTGTTCATGCAATGTTTCTTTATCCATTCATTTATCCTTTGGTTAGATTGCCTTGCCCATGCATTGGTTCACATGGTATTTTATTCTTTTATTTCATTTGCATTTCATTTCACATGTATTTCTATGCATTTCATTTTCATTTCTTTTTAATGCCACATTATCACCCAATAATATTTCTTGCACATTTCCTTTGCCGTCCCATAAACCAATAAGGCTTCATGCATTTTTCCACTGTTGAATCCTATTTGGCCTTCTTCAAACCAATAAGATTTCATGCAACAAATTTTATTCTTTCTGTTTCTTATTAAATCAAATCAAGTATAATGATTATACCTTTTTCTTTAAATACCATGGGCTATCTTTGCCAAACCATGGTTTTCTTTCAAGTAAATACTCTTTGTTATCCTTCACATGGTGGGGTCCCACATGTCCCCCACTAAGCTTTATCCTTTTTACATGCAATCATTTGCTTGTAATAGTGAATTCACATGCACATCTCATTATCTTACATAATCTAAGTTTCCTTGGTTAGTTAGTTTCCTTTTTAACTTTAAATGTTGAAATTGCACATAAGTCCTCAAACTTTTCCCTATTTATCATTTGTTTAAACTTTCTTCCACTACAATTTGATCCTTACAACATTTATTAAATTGCTATTTCCTTCTATTTTCCTTCCTTTACAGTTGTATAAATAAGATGTAAAATTTCCACTTCACCAAGGTGTCACCATAATATTTAAATATATACTTACACGCTCTAGCTTTATTTAATAAAGACACACAAGTCCCACTAACGTCGTTTTTGTTTAAAATTCTTCCTTATTTCCACTCCCCCACTTAGACAAATTGTACAAATCACACATTCTTCGTGTAATATAACCAATTTGACATCTATATTATTTTAATATTATTTTATCCAAAAATTATTATTTTATTCTAAAATTTTCCTCTAGCCTTCTAGGGCTCCAAAACATCTTACTTTGCCCCGATTCAGCTCTACAGCACCTTTTTAACTCCACAACTTCGACCTCAATAAGATATTATTATTTTATTATTATTTTATCGCATACAAAATATTTTACTCTAAAATATTCCTTTTCACCCTTGAACACTCTTAAACACTTTAATTAACCTAAATTGGTATCCAATAAGCTCTATTAGCCACCATATTAAAGTACGGGATGTTACATGCTTCTTCCACGCTGTGGCACTCTGGCCTCAGACCAAAGTATGATGCACCTCATCAGCACAACACTACGATGGTAGCTTCCTTAGTGCCACGACCATGAGTAACTCAAGGTCACGGCTCCAAACACCATACTTCTTCGTGTAGAACTACATGTGTCCATCATCTTCTGATGTGATTTTTACCTTGATTTGGTCTGAACTGGGCAAAGTAGTAATCATGAAAGTTGTAGTTTGTTCTCTCTTTTCCAATGAATCAAGAATCACATCAATTGGACTTCTATAGCTCAAGTTATCTTTGAATTACTACAACATGTGTGAATAAAGCTTTCCCATACTTGTGCTATTTTAACTCAAATGCAGCTTTCTCATCAAATATCCTACACAAAACCATGAGACAAATCAACAATAACTCTTTTTGAAGAAAATTAAAGAATAATAGAGTAAATTTGAATTACAATAACTTAAATTAATTACTAAACATGTACTATAACTTAAACTAGAAAAACACCTGAAATACTAAAATCTGAACCTAAAATCTCAAAGATTAATTACTTAAGTCCTCTAAACGTGTCAAAATAACTCTATATAATAGAGTTATTAGTTTCTAACATGTCATTTAATTTTTGTTGACTCATGTTCAATTTTAAAAAGGTAGCATGCAAATTTCGATTCTTCTTTTTCAACTCATTTCTCTTAATTTCCAAGTCTTTGACTATATTTTCTAGTTCCATTTTTGTCTTGACTAAGAACTCATTTTTTTACTTTAAGCTTAGATATGATGTTCTTGTATTTCAATGTCCTTTCTTCAAATTCAAATACTAAGTCATCATATGCATCTTGTAGTTCATCAAATGAGTATGAGTCTTGATTTAAAGTGTATGAACTAAAACCATGAGAAGTGGAGCATACCTTGGAGTCTTCAAGTGCCATGATGCAAAAGGTTGGCAACTTCATTTTCTTCATCTTGAGAGTCGTCAATATCGCTCCAAGTGGCAACCATGGTTTTCTTTTTGAAGTTCTTTAAAGCACTCTTCTTGTTTAGACATCCATATTTAATGTGTCCCATTTTTCTACACTTATAATATATTAAGCGGTCTTTGTTATGTTTTCCCTTTAGCATGTATTTTCTAGGAAGTCTCCTACCTCTATAGTTCTTTCTCATAAATTTACTAAACCTCTTGGCTAACATGGCTAATCCTTATTTTCTTCACTTTCATTTCTTATGATTTTCTCATCTTATTCAATTTTAGACTTTATGGCTATCCCTTTCTTCTTATCATCATCTAAAACATTTTCATGTTTTATTGTCATCTCATAGGTAAGTAGACATATTATAAGCTCCTTTAGTTTAAAATCATTTAGGTTTCTTCTATCACGACCCGAAACTCCCCATCGAGCCCGTGACAACCGCCGCGAAGCCTCGACAAACATTCTTCACCCCGAATGTCGATCGAAACCTCGCAAGGCTCTCGTATCAGCTTTCACACTTCCCCGGTGAGCAATAGTTATCAAATAATCAAAATACGAAGGATTACAAATTATTTCCAAATCATAACATAACATATATTTTTTTGGCTCATAGGGACACATTTTAGTCATTTTTTTTCCAAAAATCTCAAAACTTGCTAAAAATGTAGTAAGTAAGCAGAAAAAATATATTTAATGATTTAAAAACAAATTAAGTATCTAAAACATTCATTTGAAGTGAAAATTTGACCATTTGAATATAATAAAAATATTCAATAAAATAAACTATTTCTTGTAAAATAATTTTCATAAAACTATCGGTACATAATTCTTATAGCGTCAAAGATAATTATATTCATATATAATATAAAGCAAATAACCAAAGCAAAAAATTACTTTTACAACGACACATGGGCCCACATCTAAACAAAATGCATCGAAAGCTGAAAACCTACAGCTTTAGATCG
>NC_030854.1:13596477-13604450 GCF_000208745.1 Theobroma cacao | reverse complement strand
GAACTTTTCAAAAATTACATTTTTACCCCAAAAATTGAAAATTTGCCATAATGCATAATTTGCACTCCTCATACTCATTTCACACTCCAAATAATTAAATTTGATCAAAATCCTTTCAAAAATTAAATTTTCGATTCCGGATGGCAAAATTACCATTTTACCATTTTACTCCAAATTATACCGAAATTAAAATTTTTCACTTCTAAACCTCAAATCTTACTCCAATAAGTCAAATTATACTCCAATAAGTCAAATGGGGCCAAAAAAATCTTTTCTAAAATTTTCATTTTGTCCCTAGGTGGCAAATGACCATTTTGCCCCTGGATAGCGAAAATTTCGGTTTGACTCCAAATTGATCCTCAAACTCCGAATCACCATATTAAACCATTCTAAGACTTTAAAATTCTTAATTCCATCGTAAATTCTCTATTTGATGTAGTTCGAGGCTTAAATCAATTTTGTTGTACGTCTAGGTACAATACCGACTTTTGTAAATTTTTCGGGACTTTCTTAGCATGCAAACATGCTTTCCATCAAATGTATGTCATGACAAATATTTTTATAAAGTCGGGCTTGTCATCTTCTCCCCCACTTGGATCAACCATATGATCTTTCTTCTTGATTGACTTCGACATCAGGCTAAATATTAATATTTTAATATTATTTTATTAATAAAATATTATTTTATTCTAAAAAATTTATCTTGTCTCCTTGGTACCCAAAATACCTTATTATGCCTCACTTGACTTCCAAATCGCCTTTTATCTCACAAATTCTCCTCCGATAAAATTATTATTATTTTATTATTATTTTCTCACTTGCGAAATATTTTATCCTAAACTACTCCTTTTGTCTTTTATCACTTCTAAACATTTTAATTGACCTCAATTTGCATTCGATCAACTTTATTTATCACCATATCAAAGTATGGGGTATTTCATCTTCCTTCCTTTATGGCTCACTTTTGGTCTCCATGACTTGAAAAGACTATAAAGTACCTTTTTGACTAATTAAGCATTTGGTAAGTCTTTTCCAAAGGCCTTTAATCCTCCAACTATGTTTGTGAATGTCACATCTCATTTCTTGAAGGGATAGTGACCGGCGCATGGATCCAAACGAGCATAATCTGTTAGGCCTAAGTAAGCTTCTTCTCATAACATCATCAAACATTCATCATCACATATGGAAGCATTAGATAACATCCATCAACATACATAATCATAATACATACATTCGTAAAACTCATTGTATAAAAAAGGAACTTCTCAACTTAATTGTGTAAGCTCATGAATCTCATATATATATATTAATAAGTGCGACTAGCATAATGCATGTTAACATAAACGTTAAACATCATCAACACCCTTGGGTGTCCATAGAGGCTCTAAAGCCATCATCATAATCTCATACATAACATTGTCATGTAAGATGCCCAACATTTGCAATATCAACATAAACATGTTCATAGTCTGTAAACATTAACATAAAGTAAAGAATGACTCGTCAACGAAATGTGATCGACCCTCTAAACATCAAATGGCTGCTAGACACCTACCAAAGAATGAAGACTTGACACTGATATTTGTAACACTGACTACTATCAAAATGTTATCACTGATCTGCAACAAAACAAATGAAGAAAATAACATGTGAGTCATTAAGACTTCGTTAGTGGATATGGGAAGGGGACAAGGTAGCGGATAAAAGTTTTTCATAAACATGGACAATTGGAATGATTAATTTAAACTAAATTTCATCAAACATGGTGTTTAAACAGGTCTGAAATAGGTTGAAATAGGATATATGATGTAAACAAATGTGAATAACAGCTAAAAAACCTTTTTACCTTTGAAAAGCTTTCAAACAAGCCAATACATACAATTTTGGAACTTAACTATCAATAGATGTTAGCAGAATGCTTCTTTTTGCATTATGTACATTATGTATCGATAGATGGTCTATATGTATCAATAGTGTCATGACCCAAATTTCGAGCCATGACCGACGCATGGGCCCAATAGACGTAGTCTATTAAGCCCAAGCAAGCCTGTTTATTTATCCTATTCATTATTCCATCAAATATTGCTAAGTCACAAATTATAACTTTAAATCAAATAGTAATAGACATTGCCAACTCGTATTGGCATTTCTCATTTATTATATACATACATTGTCTACAACATGTATTCCAATAATTTAGATTAGGTTCGCCTATACATCTAAAAAAAAAGACTTCACTTCCAGCAGAGGGACTCGAACGAATGTACAGCTATTGAATGCCGGACACCTAC
This sequence comes from Theobroma cacao, assembly GCF_000208745.1. Lineage (NCBI taxonomy): Eukaryota > Viridiplantae > Streptophyta > Magnoliopsida > Malvales > Malvaceae > Theobroma > Theobroma cacao. The sequence continues at coordinate 13,602,159 of NC_030854.1, read as the reverse complement.
CAAAAGATGGATATAAGTCTACAAGGACACCTCGTCCTAGTTACCTGCTGCCTTGTGATATGAAAACATGAAGTTAAAAACAGTGAGTATAAACCCAGTGAGTGAACAAGAAAGGGAACATGCATACCATAAGGAATCTTTAATGAAATCATGATGCATTCTTTTTCAAAACAATGCAATTTGTTTCTATTCTTATTAAAAACCCCTCATCAAGCCCTTAAATGATTAATCCTTTGAAAATCATGAACCCATACATAATGAACCATTTGAAGAATGAAAGCTTCAATATTACACAAGCAAGTCAAATACGACAACGAATCTTTGCTGCAGCGGAAAGGCATTCTCGCTGCAGCGAGAATGCCTTTCCGCTGTAGCGACGTTGGGATTTAGTTATTAGCCAAACGAGGGTTTCTCAACTGGCCGAGGGTTTCTCACAAAACCTCCCCATTTTAAACTTAACTCATCTAATCCTTAGTCCATGCTCCGATATGGTAGCAAAGTAGTGAAAGATAGGGCAACAATTGGACAAGATAGGAGACCAAAACAGAAGGTTTTTCCCTGCAACGAGATTCTTTCTCGCTGCAGCGAAATTGTAACCCAGAAATAGAAGGTTTCTCGCTACAGCAAAATTCAGCTGATGAAACAGAAAGTTTTTCGCTGCAGCGAGATTCCTTTTTGCTGCAGCGAAATAGAGGGCACCAAACGAAAATTTCCCTTTCTCCCAAAGAAAACCACCCTGCTTGAAATTTTCAAAATCAATAAGAAATACATAACAACTTCCCAAAGTTTAACATACAGAATTTCACATACATTACATCCATATACATAACTCATAAATGTATTATAACACACATGTTTATGTATGTATACATATACATATACCCATCACCATCATGCACACCATCTCATCATCATCATCACCAGCTCATGCGCACTCCCTACTCGCACATGGCTGGGTCATCATCGGGTTATGCGTACTCCCTACTCGCACATAACCGGGTCATCCTTGGCTTATGCGCACTCCCTACTCGCACATAGCTGAGTCGATATAATTACACAACATTATATTCAAGCATATATATATATCAACATAATGCAGCCACATAGAAATCCATAATAACCACATATCATAACATAAACCATTTCACAAGAGCTTGTTCCCAAGGCATTCATTTTTGAGAAAAGTTGTATAAAATCATTCAAACACTTTGTTCAAAACAGTCATATTCCCAAAACAATTTTGATAGGCAGTCCACTCACCAATTGATTGTAGAGCCTTTAGATGACTCCAATTCCTCTAATTGTCCAAATGAGATGATGGGGCTTCCTTAGAACCTAGGATCACATTAGCATAAGCAATAGGTCAATTTTACACACTATAAACCCTAAAAGCTATCTCTTAGCTAGTTTTCAATTGCCACATTAAATGGCCATCTATGTTCACTATCTTAATCACTAAAAGTAATGAACATACTCAACAATAAACAGCTCATAAATCCCAATTACTAGCCATTTTCTGCAGCTAAAAACCAAGCTTAATTCATCACTTACCCTAAGGCTCCTTTGTAGTCAAATTCTCTCCCAATAGCTTCTAAATAAATGGTGTAATTCTCTCTTTCTCTCTCTAAAATGTCCAACTAGTGAGAGAAAGTATGAAAACCAGATTTTTGAAGGGTTTTAAAGTGAGAGGATGAAAGAGCATAAGGGTTTATGGAAGAGTACACCAAAAGCATGAAAATTGGAGCTAGAGAGAGAAAGTTATGGAAGCTTGAAGAAAACTCCCATGGAAGAATTGAAGAAACGTGAGAGAGGAGAAGAGAAGAAGAAGACAGCTGCTGGAAATTTCAAGAAGCTGCTGGAAATTCAAGATATTTATAGGCCAAATTTATCCATTCCCTTAAAATTACCAATTTGCCCCTCCACCAATTTACTTATTCTCCTCCAATCTTTTATGCAATCTTTTTGCTCTTTTAACACTGGGACAAGGTCCATAATGGTCTAGACATGTTCGGGTTCATAAAAACTTAAAATTTTAACCCGAGGTGAAAAATGTCCATTTTGCCCCTGTTATGAAAATTATTGAAACTTCTAGTTTTCTTTGTGTTTTGACCAGCACACATCATTTATGCAGTTTTATACCCATTTTGACCTTAAAATATCATAAAATTTTCTTCTGGAAGCTTATTAGAGAAAATGACGAAATTACCCATAGCTCGTATTATTACATCTATGCTTAGTTACAAGTCTATAGAGGTTGGGGTCTCAAATATAGATAGCCTCTGAACCTCTATTTTTTAGGCAAAATTGTGTATTTTTGCCATTCCTTAAGTCCCTTTTCGTCTTGGGACTATCTCTACTACTTATTTCATTCCTCTAATCACATACTCATGCCAACTGTAACACCCCGTACTTTGCTATGTTGGCTAATAGAATTTATCGGATACCATTTGAGGTTAATTAGAGTGTTTAAGAGTGATCAAGGGTGGAGGGAATATTCTAGAGTAAAATATTTCGCACACGAAGTAATATCAATTAAATAATAATATTTTTATTGAGGATGAATTAGCGAGATAAACAATGATTCAAGAGTGAATCGTGGCATAATAAGACATTTTGGGTGCCAAGGAGACAAGTGAAAACTTTTTGAATAAAATAATATTTTATTAATAAAATAAAATTAAAATATTAATATTTTATTCAGTGTCAAATTTTTACATGATGAGGAGTATATAGTCAATCTAAGTGGGGGAGACGAAGAAAGAGAAAATTTCAGAGAAAAATGACGTTAATGGGCCCGCGTGTCTTTATTAAATAAAGCTAGCGCGGGTAAGTAAATATTTAAATATTGCAGTGATACCACATTGAAGTATAAACTTGATATTTTATTGATACAAGTGCTAAGGAAGAAAAATGGAAAGAAATTGGAATTAAAAGATTGTGAGAGGATACAATTAAAAAGGGTGAAAACCTTGAAGGGTAAAATGGTATTTTTGCCATTAGTTAGTCAAAGCTTTCTTTGAAAGCTTTGACTCTTCATCCTTATCCCATGGCTGGTTCTTATCTCCTGCTACAAGATATTTTCTTCCTCATCCTCCATGCTCCCACGCCATTTTCAAGCTTCCACACCATTTCACCTTGCCGCCATGCATTTAAAAAGAAAAATGGCTTTGTTTTGCAAGGAAAACCGTACTTTTGGAAAGAAAATAGATGATATCAGTTGGAAGAAAGGAGAAAGGAAAGAAAGAAAGGAGAAAGAAAAAGAGAGAAAGGAAGAAACAACTTGGTTTTGGTGATTCAAGCAAAGAAAGGTAAAGATTCTTGTTTTTAGCTTGAGTAATTTTTGAAAATGAGTTAGTGATTAAAAGAAATGTCTTGTGGTAGCAAATATTGGCTTGATTAGAGAAAAATTAGTGACATACAAGCCAATAAACCCGTGGGTACATGATGGACTCAAAGTGGAAAAGGAAAGTGGTAAGCTTAATACCATGTTTTAAAGCATACGGTTAATTGAATATTGTGAAGAAATAATTGTGCAAGTGTGGGCAGCATATGAATGTAAATTGTGGTGCATGTAAACTTAGGAAATGCTCGATGAAATTAGATTTATAATTGCTGCCATATATGTGGTTTATTGTCACGACCCGGAACTCCCATCGAGCCCATGACAACCGTAGTGATGTCCCGATAGACATTCATTACTCGAAATGTCAATCGAAACCTCGCAAGGCTTAACATCAGTTTTTCTTGCTTCCCCATGTGAGTATTAGTCACTAAAATTATGTTTTGAGAGATTATAAACTATTTCCAAATCAAAACAATAGAAAAACAATTTTTTTCTCACAAGGGCATTTTGGTCATTTTTCCTCATTAATCTCAAAATCTGCTAAAAATGTAGTATGCGAGTACAAAATGCATAATTCATAATAAAAAATAAGTTTAAACATCTAAAACCTTCATTTAAAATGAAATTATGATTATTTGGATATAATAAAAAAATAAAAGAAATATTCAATAAAATATTATATTTTCTTATAAAACAATATTTTCAAAGTTATACATAAATAATTTTTTTGCAGCGTAAAAGGAAAATAAATTCATACATGCTGTAATACAGTAAGCCAGAGTATTTAATTTAATTTACAATAACCAGTGGGCTCCCGAATAACTAAAAGTAAGGAAGATTGTGAATCTACAGTTTGGACGATGCAAATTTAATGGTAGCCTCGATGAAATCAGCTTTTTACAGCCTATTCTAAGCCTGAAATGGGTGGAAATGAGGGTGGTGAGATTATATAATCCCAGTGAGTAAACAAATACCATCTAAAATATCTAAAGCTGAGTAAATGGAGACAGATAAATAGTTTAACATACTGTAATTCATCACCTTTCAACTTGTTTCAACCAAATAAAATCAATTCATATAAATCGAGAAATCAACATGGCTTATGAATTTCTTTAAACTTTGGCTCGTGCCAAAATCGTTCTCATACCTAGTTATTAGGGATACCTTGATCGAGGGCTATCCCAACCGAATCTGTCAAGGCTATTAAAAAGTTTATGTACGTATAAATCATGTTTTTATTTTGAAAACATAGCTGTTTCTGGCGTTGGCTGAGTTTACGCTCACGTGGTGGTTTAACGTGAAGTGAACTCTAAAGTTTTAACCTCAGGAGTTATCCAACCGTGCCTCTCATACTGAGGTATGAATATAATAGGGTTACCGTGCTCCTCTAATAGGCTGGTCCACGGAACTCGTCCACTACAGTGACTAATTTATAACCCACCATACAATAAAATTTGCAATAGCATGACATAGCAATTATTTTATTTTATAGCCTCTCAAGGTAAATTAACAGTTCATACATTTTCAACACATTTACCAAATCAGCCATTCATGCTAATATTATCATAAGCCATTCAATTAGAATTATAAATTCACAATACATCAAATGGTCTCCAATTACTCTATTTTCAAAACCATCATTTCATTTCAAGACAATGTTATAAAATCATTTCATGAAATCACATTTTATTTATAAAACCTAAAAATTAACCATTTAACTCATTTTTCATAAAATTCACAAAATCGAATAAAAACCACTTTAGATAATTAAGACGATAGTAAGGTTACTCACTATTTTGGGAGTCGAATTCCAAGTACTTCGATTCTTGATCCTCGGGTACTATCTCTTTACTTTTGCCAGAATACTCACCACCTAGACATAATGCACAATAAGCCAATTACTACATTTGTGCTAAATTGTTATAAAACCAATTCAGGCTTTATACTAATGTATAAAATGGGATGCAAATTGTTTAGATTATTGTCTAAACACGGTGTTCTACACAAATTCAATTGTGTACCTAAGTTAAACGGTATTGGCCTAATTCGATCTATCACTCAATTAATTGGCCAATACGTCCAATTCAACTCTAAATAATTTCATTTTTCTCCCAATACTCCAAATCATCAAACACAAATTAAATAACTTGAAATATGGAAAATCATCCTCACATTTTCTCTTGGAAAATTCGGCCATGGTGGGTGCATCAACATTATAATTTTTCAAGCTTGATTCTCACACCATAAATCACTAATTCCTAACCAAATCACTTGAAATAAAATCAAAATCATCATCAATATTCTACATGGAGAATTCGGCCAATGATGGGTGATGGGAG
>NC_030854.1:13519645-13595801 GCF_000208745.1 Theobroma cacao | reverse complement strand
CAATTTGACTCCAAATCGGTCCTCGAACTCCGAATCACCATTTTAAGTCATTCTGGGGTTTTAAAATTCTCAATTTCATTTTAAAATCTCTATTTGGACTAGTTCAAGGCTTAAATCAACTTAGTTGTACCATTTGGTACATTGCCGTCCTTTAACTATTTTCGAGGTACCCAAGTAAGCAAACATGCATTCTTATGTAAGAATGGCATAATAAACATATTGTAGAGCTGGGCTTGACATTTATGTTCAGAAAATATATGACTAATTTGAGTAAAAATCATTAGAAAAGTTGAAATGGGCACTTGATGTTATAAACAAGTTGTCGATACTTATAATTTAAAGAATTATGCAAGCAAAGGATAAAGGCAACTTTGGAAAAAAAATGTGTTAAGATGTATATGAATATGCAAGGTTAAGTGAGGAAAGGTGGTGATTCTAGCATAGTATGAGTTATTAACATGATGGTAATGTTTGAATAAGAAGGAAAATGGGAATGATAAACACTAAGATTATTGAGTTTAAATTGTTGCTAGGAAAGTTTGCTGTGGTGGCGTACTAGCCAAGGAAACAAGTGACCGACAAGTAGAAATAGCGAGGTATGCACCCGGATCAATAGCGACGAAGCATTCTGCTATTGTAAGGTAAGTGGGTGGTGCCTATTTCAAAAATTCCATAGCTATATAAGGTTATACTTTTATAAATGTTGCCGGATTTCATTAAATGCAATTGTGGAAAGCATGAGCTGTTAGCCTCGATAGGCAATTTGTAAATGGATTTACAATGATTTATACACTGTTATCGTGGAAAGCATGAGCTGGTATGACTCGTAGGAAATTGTGGATGCAAGTTGTTTTGAAAATTGTTTTGGATATATCTATAGATGAGCTATATACGTAAAGTGTTTTAGAAATTGAGAAACAAGCCTTTTATACTGTTTTGCATTCAAAATCTGTGCCTTGTGTTTATGTGTGATATGCATATTTTAAATGCAATTGTTAAATGATTTAAAATGCAAGTTTTGAGCACTGGTTTTAGTCCAATCTTTGTATAAGAGAATACACCATGCCTTTTTATGTGAAAAGTAATTGGAAAGGTTATTGAACCTTGTTTTCAAATGGTTTTAAGCAAAAGACTTGGAAACCTCGATTTGATTTTTTGAAAAGGGTTTTCACAAACCAAGTGCGTCGAAAGTAGGCCGACTGTCGCTTCAGTTAAGTGTGACCCTCGTGCACGAATGAGCTCTAGCTAGAGAACCTTTGTGTCACCGATGGGCGGTTAGGCGTGGTGGGGGCCACGACCTGTGATATGTATACGTGGCTAGGCCACAAATGACCTCGGTAGAGTAAGACTCCCGGATGTACGCGGTAGCGACCGCTTGATTCTCTGATGTCGGCTAACATAATGGAGACTGCCATGGCTATGGGAATCTGGTGGAGTAAAACTCTCGGATTGTTATTACGTGGAAGTGGGTACACGTGTTGATATTATACTTTCCTACTTGAGAGCCTTGTGAGTTTTCAATGCATACTTTCTTGCATGGTGGAGAGTTATGATTTTCTCTGCAGCTCTTATTGTTTAAATAAAAGCCTTCAGTGCTTACTTGACAAACATGAGTTGATTTAGGTGGTTGAACACTTTGATTTGCTTACATGCCACACATTTTGGGAGCATGCTTACCTTTATACTGTATTTCATATTTTGATGACAATAATGTTTTCGGTGATTAAAACTCTTTCTGTTACACTTATTTTCGGCACTGATTTGCTAAAGAAAGCATTGTATTATGATTTTACGATATTATTTTTACAAGGCACAAATATCTTTATTGTGATTTGGTTTAAAAGGTTAGTATTTCATACTCTGATTTTATCATTCAAATGATCTGCTTATTGCTTGTTTCCCATCTACTCCCTGTTCACGGATCCGATGATCACTGAGTCTATGAGACTCACCCCCTTATTTTCCTTTTACAGATAGTGATCAGCCTAACGGTGCAATCATCGGCACTTATGGTCCATTGCAGATAGGTAAAGGCATCTCATAGCATTTCATTCCAAGTCACTCTGCTCCTAGAGGTCGAGTAGTAGCACTTTGTTTATTTAATTGTAAATAGATAGTGGCCTTGGAATAAGTATTAAACTGGAGACTTTAGACCTCATTGTATATACTTATGATTATATTGTTTAAAGATTGAATTGATTACTATAATTATGGTTCAAGTTATGATACGAAAGGATGTGGTTTAAGCACTAATATTGATTGGTGAACGTGTAGAGTGAATTATTAGGAATCTCTCATAAGGCTTGCTTTGGTCTAGTGGGCTATGCTTATGAGGCCCATGAGCCGGTCATGGCCTAGGATTTGGGCTGTGACACCAACATTGAGTATAGATCATAAACATTATTCAATATGAACTTAACATGCAACATATCATAAGATAACAATCATAATCATTCCATTAACATTAAACTCAAACATTGTGATGGTACAACCCCCATCAGCCTTGGGCCAGCAATGTACAACCTCATTGCACCTTGGGCATTTATGATGCATCATAGGAGTGAAGTCATCACTTAACCCCATTTAAGTGGAATCAATTGCACTCATTAAACTCTTATGCTCATAGCATTTAATATGTGGAATGTCCATCACATACATGCTTATGGAATTTCACATCATATACACATCTCATGGCATTTCCTCATGCCTACTCTTTCATCATAACATATGTAAAACATGCATTACATACATAATCTCATAGCATTCATCATGCTTCCTCAAACATTTCGTGTAATATATGAATAACACATCATATACATAAACATGATATCTTAGATGAAAATCATCGTACAAGCCATCACACATTTCATGCCTCAATATATCTAACATACACCTCTTACATTCATGCATTAATTATAAATCATATCTCGTACCCACACTAGTCCAAAGACCGGAGTAATTGAATGGACTCAAACATAAGGTGCTTGTCCCCTCTTATTGAAAACTAATACATAATATCATATTTACATACATAGTAGGTTGAAAACAAATTTTAAAATATTTTTCTCATCCAAAAATAAAATTTTAGCTCATAATTATTTATAGAACATCATATTCACTATTAAGCCTTAAATCATGCTTCAACTTTATAAATCAAAATAGTTTTGAAAGTGGTGTATCCACTCACCTTATAGGAAGCTCGATTACAACTTCGGTTCTGTGTAATCCAATGTGTTTTCAAGCGTTCCTATCACACAATATTAATAACAATCAATTTTTAAACTAATAAATTTAGAATAATTAATCTAGCAACTTTCGAAATTTATTCGCTTTTAACTATAGTCACTTTCTCTATTTAGACTAAGCTAGAAATGCATAAATCCTCTAAACTTACCTTAGATGAGCTTAGATGTTGAAGGAAATCACAAAAAGCTTAGCTTTAATCCTCAATAGAGATTTCTGGGCAAAGATAATAAACTTCCAACGTTAAAAGTGTGAGCTTTAAAGGTTTTATAACATAAAAATGTCATTTTTAGCTTTAAACTTCAAAACTAAGATCAAAATCATCAAAAGCAATGACTTTTCATTAAAAATGAGTTGAAGGGTTTTAGAGAGGTTTTACCTTTCAAAAATGGCTGAGGGTTGAGAAATCCTTGAGTATTGGATCATATTTATAGTTTGGGATGTAAAAATACATTTTTACCTCTTTTATTTTTGTGAAAACAATATCATCTATCGATAGATCGGGGCTATTTATTGATAGATAAGCTTTAGAACCATTTCTAAAAGCTTTTGATGGCCATCTATCGATAAATTGGCCTGGCCATCTATAGATAGATCTGCTCATCTATCCATAGATATTCTTCAGAGCAACTTTAATAGATTGGGTCTAGAAAGTAGAAATAAACCTAAGAAACATGTCCAATTGAACTCCTTTTAATACAAAACTTTGTAAATCATCTTAATGCATCAAAACATGAATTTTTCTAAGATCAAAACTTCCTTTTTAACATTCCAAACACAAAAATCATCTCAAAACATTACACTATGAAATTTTCCATACACAAAAACTAAATTTCAAGTTTTCAAAACACAATTTAACTTGCTCATCTAAAAATTTCTAACTTAACAAATCTCACATTAAGGTGGGGTTTCACATTTTCCCCTTTAAGAAAAATTCATCCTTAAATTTAACTAAGGCACTAACTTTCACTAAATAAATGCAGTTATTGTGCTCACAAGTCATGTTCGGCTTCCTAAGAGACTTCCTCGCTTGTGTGGTTGTGTCATTGCACCTTGACTAAGGCTACCTTCTTGAAGTTTAACTTCTTCACTTGCCTATCCAAAATGGCTATCGGCACCTCCTCATAGCTTAAATCATCCTCTAGTTGCAAAGACTCATGTTAAATTACGTGAGAAGGATTCGGTTGTTATTTTTGTAGTACTAAAACATGAAACACTAGATGAACACTAGCAAGATCCAACAAAAGTGCTAACCGATATGCTTTCATGCCAACCTTCTCTAATATCTCAAATGGTCCAATATACCTCGAACTCAACTTACCCTTCTTACCAAACCTCATTATGCCTTTGGTTAGAGAGACTCGCAAAAACACATGATCACTAACCTCAAACTCCAACTCTCATCATCTATGGTCGGCATATGACTTTTGGAGACTTTGTGCTGCCAACATCCTCTCTCTAATCAATTGTATCTTATTGATGGTTTCTTGAACTAATTTTGAGCCAAGTAACTTTCTCTCACCAACCTCAAACTAACATATGGGTGACATACATCTTTGCCCCGTATAAAGCCTCATATAGTGCCATCTCAATGCTAGCCTGAAAATTATTATTATAAGCAAATTAAAGTAATAGCAAGTGTCAATCCCGAGCGACTCCAAAATCTATGACACATGCCCTCAACATATCCTCTAGTGTCTGAATGGTCCTCTCAAACTATCCATCTATTTGTGGGTGAAAAGCAATGCTAAAATTCAATTTTGTCCCCAAAGCCCCTTGCACTTTTTCCAAAATTGAATAATGAACTATGTGCCTCTATCCAATACTATAGTGATTGGGACTCCATGCAGTCGCACTACCTCATCAATATACAACCTAGCATATTATGCTGCTCCATAGGTGGTCCTCATCGATAGAAAATGAGTGAACTTAGTCAGTTTATCCATAATCACCCAAATAGAATCATACCCCTTGCTCGTATGTGGTAGTCTAGTCACAAAGTCCATAGAAATATGCTCCCACTTCCACTTAGGAATAGGCATAGGTTGTAACAATCTGGTAGGCTTTTTTATGCTCTGCCTTAACTTATTGACAAACTAGACACTTAGCTATAAACTCAGCCACATCTTGGTGGTGCATGGATGAGCAACATATGTACCATGTGTACCTCCTCTAGAATCTCTCATCTCAAATCATCAATATCTGGCACATACACTTTAAATCCATATCTGACTAATCCATCAATGCCTCTAGCAAACATCTACACTTTCCTCCTTTGAGGATCCTTTAAAAATCTAGCTACAAAATCATACTTGTCTTGAGCTTCCTTAATCCAATCCATCAATATCGATCTAAACTTAAAATGAGCTAATAACTCCTCAATATCATTAACCTCAAATCGATTGGCCATACCTCCAAACTCATGCATACATTGCACCAATGATTTCCTCTCAATTGAGATATGGGCTAAACTCCCCATAGATTTTTGGCTCAGGGAATCTACCACCACATTGGCTTTATCGGGATGATATAATATCAAGCAATCATAATCCTTAAGCAACTTCAACCATCGACGTTGACTAAGGTTGAGATCCCTTTGCTCAAAAATATACTTAAGACTCTTATGATCTATATAAACCTCACAAGTCTCACTATACAGATAATGCCTCCAAATCCTTAAAGAAAAGACTATGGCATCCACTCTAAATCATATGAGGTGTAGTTTTGCTTGTGTCTCTTGAGCTGTTTAGACGCATATGTGATCACCTTATTGTGTTGCATCAACACACATCCAAGTCCTACTCGTGATATGTCACAACAGACTGCATAACCCCTTGAACCATATGGTAAACTCAACATTAGAGCTGTGGTAAGTAAAGTCTTGAGCTTCTCAAAGCTCTCCTCGCATGCATCTATCCATATAAACTTGACGTTCGTCTATGTCAACTTAGTCATAGAAGCAGCAATCTCAAAAAAATCCTTAACGAATCTCTTATAGTGTCCGGTCAGCCTTAGAAAACTCCATATCTCGGTTACTAAAGTAGACCTTGTCCATTTCTCTACTGCCTCAATCTTTTTTGGGTCCACCATCATTCAATCTTTAGATACTATGTTGCCCAAGAAGCTAACACTATCAAGCCAAAGCTCACACTTGGAGAATTTGGCATATAACTAGTGCTCCATTAATGTTTATACCACAATCCTCAAGTGTTACTCATGTTACTTTTGACTCCTTGAATATGACCACAAATTTATTCAAATATGGTCTAAATACCCTATTCATCATATCCATAAAAGCTGCAGGGGCATTAGTCAATCAAAATGACATAACCAAAAACTTATAATGACCATACCTCGTACGAAAAGCTGTCTTGGGTATGTCGCTATTTTTAATCCTCAACTGGTGATACCCTAATCGTAAATCAATCTTAGAGAAACACTTATCCCCTTGCAACTGATCAAACAAATCATCAATACATGAGAAGGGATACTTGTTCTTGATGGTCACTTGTTCAACTACATGTAGTCGAAACAAAGCCTCATCGAATCGTCTTTCTTCTTCACAAACAATACTGGTGCACCCTGTGGTGAGACACTAGGGCGAATGAAGCCCTTGTCAAATAAATGCTCCGATTGATCCTTGATCTCTTTAAGCTTAATTGGTGCCATTTGGTATGGTGGTATAAAAATAAGACTGGTGACCTGCACCAAGTCTAAGCAAAATTTTGTTTCCTACTCTAGAGGTAATTCGAGTAACTCTTTCAGGGAATACATCTATGAACTCTCTTACAATAAATACATTTGCCACATTAACTGCCTCTACTTAGGTGTTTATCACTATAGCCAAAAATTTCTAACATCCATGCCTCATTAAGTGAGTAGCGTCATGGCTGATATCATGCTAATTGAGGCCATGCTACAATCTGCCTATATATAAAAGGTGTTTGTCCCCCCTTGTTAAGAACTAATACATAATATCATATTTACATACATAATAGGTTGAAAACAAATTCTAAAATATTTTTCTCATCCACAAATAAATTTTTAGTTCATAAATATTTGCAGAAAATCATACTCGCCATTAAACCTCAAATCATGCTCTAACTTTACATATCAAAATAGTTTTGAAATTAGTGTATACACTCACCTTATAAGAAGCTCGATTACAACTCCGATTCCATGTAATCTAGTGTGTTTTCAAGCGTTCTTGTCACACAATATTCATAACAATCAATTTCTAAACTAATAAACTCAGAATAATTAATCTAGCAATTTTCAAAATCTATTTGCTTTTGATTATAGTCACTTTCTCTCTCTATACTAAGCTAGAAATGCATAAATCCTCTAAACTTACCTTAGATGAGCTTAAATATTGAAGGAAATCACAAAAACCTTAGCTTTAATCCTCAATAAAAATTTATGGGCAAAGATAGTATATTTCCAGCATTAAAAGTGTGAGCTTTAAAGGTATTGTAACATAAAAATGCCATTTTTAGCTTTAAACTTCAAAACTAAGATCAAATTATCAAAAGCAATGATTTTCATTAAAAATGAGTTAAAAGGGTTTTAAAGAGCTTTAACCTTTCAAAAAAGGGCTGAAGGTTAGGAAACCCTCAAGTATTGGGCATATTTATAGTTTGAGAAGTGAAAATATGTTGTTACCCTTTTTATTTTTATGAAAACGATGTTATCTATCGATAGATTGGGGCTATCTATTATTAGATGAGCTTTAAAACCCTTTTTAGAAGCTTTCTGATGGCCATCTATCAATAGATATGGCCATCAATAGATAAATCTACTCATCTATCCATAGATGTTCTTCAAGGCAGCTTTGATAAACCCCTTCCAGATTGTATCTTTCAATAAATGAAGAACATCTATCGATAGATTAGGTCCAAAAAGCAAAAATAAACCTTAGAAACATGTCCAATTGAACTCCTTTTAACACCAAACTTTGTAAACTATCTTAATGCATCAAAACATGAATTTTTCTAAGATCAAAACTTACTTACCTTGTAACATTCCAAACACAAAAATCATCTTAAAACATTACACCATGAAATTTTCCATTCACAGAAACTAAATTTCAAGTATTGAAAACACAATTTAACTTGCTCATCTAAGGATTTCTAACTTAGCAAATCTCACATTAGGGTGGGGTTTCATAGTGAACCTCTCATACATTTGATTTATGGTCTCATTTTCTTTCATCCTAAATAGCTCATAATCATGTGTGAGACGTCCTATTTTGGATTCTTTAATTTGGTTTGTTCTCTCATAGGTTGTTTCTAAGGTATCCCAAATTTGTTTGGCAATTTAACACATAGATACTTTATTGAATTCACTAGCACTTAGAGAGCAAAAAAGAGTATTGAAAACCTTGCAATTTGTTTGTATTAACTTATTTTCTTTTTCATCCCACTATTTTCTGGTTTTTACAACTTTCTTTCCATTTGCTTTCGTAGTGGGAACATAAAGGCCATTTAAAATGACATTCCAAACATCAAGATCTATTGATTGAATAAACATTTCCATTTCTTTCTTCCAATAAGGATAGTTTCTAACTGAGAAGAATTAAGGTCTTTGAGTTAAGTGTCTTTCATCAGGAATAGTTGATGTGGATTCCATCTTGATGTGTTGAGCTTTGTTTTCGGATCACTAAAGGTTGTTAAACCTAGAAAATTGAGCCCTAGCTCTGATACTAATTATTAGTTCAATAAGTTCAATGTGAATAAATCTAAGAAGGGGTGAATTGGATTCTTTTAGAATTTTAAAGAATTTTTTTCAATTTTTGAGAAAATAGAGTTTTTTTTCAATTCAACTACTCAATTTGAAAATGAACAAGATAGTTGACTTCTTGATGATTAAGAAAGATTGAGAATGCCAATGAAATTTAGAAAGTAAGTAACAAGAAAAATCAACATATAACTTTTATAGAGGTTCGGCCTCCTAACTTACATCCTCTCTGTTAAAATCACTAAGGAGTTTAAAATCCACTATTGAACTAATGTTCAATACATTGCCTTATGTGGATCAAGCATAACTTTTCAAGACAATGCCTTTTTATGGTTAAAGCACAACACTCTACCTTTTATATTGATTAAAGTATAACCACTCAAGTAAATACAACAAAAAGAATATAAATACAACTGGTATACCTCTTAAAGGCTGAATAACAAATTAGGTACAATACTTTGTCACGACCTAAACCCAGGAGTTCGTGATTGGCGCACAAGTCTGAAAAGTGAAGCCAGCGAGACTTGAGCAAGCCTTAGGGTTCATAATCATATAACATAGAGCTAAGAGATTTCATAACCGAATAGTCGTAAACAAAGTTTGAATTCAACATAATACATTATCCATGACCCATAGCTCATACCAATATCCACAAGGCCATACACTGACCATTGACAGCTAGTTCGTACATAACAACCCTTATACAAATTCATATGGCATTCAATGCCTACAATATTTGAAGTACCTTACTTTTTAAATTTTGAAATTTCAAATGCAGAAGCTAGTATGGACTAGACTCAGCGGAGTGAACCATTGGGATAGAAACCTAATGGATGTTAGCTTTAAAATTATTATAGTTTTGATTATGACAAAATGATCAAATTTGCTTGAACATTATAATCCTTGACAATTTCTTGAAATGATTTAACTCCTATACATTTGTTCTTACATAGACACAAGCTTGACTCTTGAAGTTATTGAGCTATATTTATAAGCTTGTATGACTTAGGTGTATGAGTGCTTATGATTCTCATTCATTAAAGTTTGATTTAAAGATTAAAGGAAAATCTTGATGCACTCATTAAGGGGAAGTTTTGAATATCTTGTTTAATGATGAAAAAGAAAAATGAGAGAAGGAAGACTAAGTTAAATAGACCTTGATAGGTCTTCATGTTTAATTTATGTGTGTGCTGCTTAGTTGCTTTTGACATTCTGTTGTGATAATTGCTTATGGTTAGAATTTGACATTCTACTGTGATAATTGCTTATGGTTAGGATTTGGATGCTGATGACTTACTTTTGTTATGCTTTTATGTTACTTTTGTTGGCTTGTTAATGACATTTGATTCTAGAATGGATATGGTTTGTTGATAATATGCTGATGATGGTATAAATGGTCATAATATTGATAATATCTTATTACTTATAACTGGCAACTCTGCAAGCTTGTAAGACAATTCATGAATATGCTTTGTCAAATGTCTGAATCAATGCTTGTTATTTTCATTAAGAAATAGATAAAAAATTAATTGACCTGCTAAGTTGGATAACAAAATAACTTGAAAAGATCATGCATACATTAAGGGGGAGCACACATTCAGGGGGAGAAATTCCTCATCTTGTGCAGAACAAAAAGAGCTAATAGACATTGTACTATTAATCAAGGAATGTTTGTCATCATCTAAAAAAAAAAAAGGAATGTTGTTGGCTCCATAAGTTTTTGATGATAATAAAATATTCCCATTCATTTATGTCTAACTCTACTACTTGAGTGTGCAGGACAAAATGTATGTCCATAATAAATTAATAACTCAAAAATGAAGATGGCTGGTTTAGAAATAAAGAAAACTTAGTCGACCAAGAAGTAAGTTAGTCGACAAAGAGCCTACTGCCAGAAATCTGGACTTCAAGACAGAAACAACTTAATCAACTAAGAAGGAAGTTAGTCGACTAAGAGCTCACTGTCAAAAACTAGGATCAGAAGATAGAGACAACTTAGTGGACTAAGAGCACAGTTAGTCAACTAAGATCATTTTGCCAGAAAAATTGAATTGAGCACTAGAAGATAAAATAACAGCTAGAAACGACTAGTTTCTGTCTCTAACGGCCAGAATTGATTTTGCAAGAATTTAAAGCCTCTTCAACAGTCAAAAACAAGAGAGAGAAGTTATCCAAAGTGATTTTGAGCTTAGAAGACTAAAAACCTTCTCTTTGCACTTGCATTTCACTCTCATCCTTTGAAAAAGTGTTTGAGCTTAAGTTTGTACATCTTAGATCAGCTAGGTGATCAATTGTACTTCATCTTTTCTTCATTTCTTGATTACTTAGAGTGTGCAAGGCACTCTAAGGGATTTATTCAAGCTTGGATTGCTTGATTGAGTGTATAGGTTCTAACTTAGCCTTAAAAAGTTAGTTGTTGGGTTTTGGTTGATCCCGTGAAAAACCATTGTTGTAGGTTGTGGTTGAGCCTTTGAAAAACCACTTTGGGTTTAGGTTGAACCCGTGAAAAACCATTGTGAAAGGTTGTGGTTGAGCCTTTGAAAAACCACTTTGGGTTTTGGTTGATCCCGGTAAAAACCATTGTGACAGGCTTTGGCTAAGCTTGGTAAAAGCCATTGTAAAGCTTGGTGAAAGCTTGTGAATTTCACCGTTCTTAGTGGATTGATTGGAAAATCCTTGGTTGAACAATCAAGGTAATGGATGTAGGTCTTGGACCGAACCACTCTAAATTCCTGCGCATTGTCTACTTTGTTTTTATTTTCATTGCTTTCAAATTAGTTCCTCATCTTGCCAAGAGCCGAATTGTGCTATTCACCCCCCCTCTATCACATTTACTTGGGACCAACAATGGATGCCAAATGTGTGCCTGTCCATCGACGACACTAGCCACATAATCCCGTAGCTTACTTATTTGCACATAATACAATAGAAGGGTGAGTAATCTAACACTCAGTAAGGGGGGATGCTAACATAGCATAGTAATTCACATACATACATATTTATAGGCATATCTAACCATCAATCAAACACAATCAAACATCTCTGAGGGTAAAAGTGTGAGGATCATCTTAATATTCCACGTATACATCTCATAATAATATGCCTTGCCAAATCATACCTCTTCGGCGTATCACATTCATAATTCTATGAACTTTATGTCATCACATTAGATCATATCAAATTAAGGCTTAACATTAAAGCCATCATCAAACTAGGCTCCCTAGGCTCACTTTAGTAATTGAGCATAATCACAATATTCGGTATCCATAATTTGCTTACCTTCAAACGTTTCATCAAATATCAACCATATTTCAATCATACATCTCCCATCTTAAGCACACATCATTCATCCTTAAGGAGTATTCACATTGGTATACATTGTACTAGGCTTATCCTCAAAGCCGTATCAAAGTAAGCATCCATAGGCACACACTAGTTGCCTAAGTATCATAACAGTTTCAAATCATTTTCATCTGAGCCTATTCGATGCTATGTCATATCATACAAAAATCATATCAAAATCTTTGAGTGGTCCTCCTTGGACATAGTCAAATCACACACAATAGCCAGTTAATGGGGAAACAAATTATCATAGCCCAATTTTCGAGCCATGACAGGGGCAAGAGCCCAATGGGCTCAGCACATTAAGCCCAAGCAAGCCTATTTATATAATCTTGTACATTAATCTACAATTCTTTAAAATCCACAATTCGTAGTGTTCCAATATAGTTCCTTTGAAAACAATTCATAAAACCCAATCATGCATTCATAATGGCATCATCAATTATATAAATATATAGATTAACAAATGAATCTTAACATTTCAAATCAAGTATTCATATACACATAATTAGACCTTGATCGTCAGCGGAGTGACTCTAGGCACGGTTGCTAACATCTAGTGTCATGTTAAACCTACTGAGCAATGGATAGGGAGGAGCACCTTGTCCTAGGATCCAATCATCTTTAACTCAAGAAACCTAAAACATGAATTTTAAAAACGTGAGTACAAACTCAATGAGTGAACATAAGAAGGGAACAAGCAACGTGAAGGAAAGTTTAGAAATCATGATGCACTTAAGTTTGAAAACAATGCAACTTAGTTCAAGTTCTTATTAAAAATCCCTCCATTTAACCCCTGGTTATTAAATCATTTAATGATGAAGGAACCATATTTAGTATGAAATTAGAAAGAGAGGAAATTTCCAGCAATTATCCAAGCAAGGAGTATAAACAAAATGTTTCTCGTTGCAATAAAATCAATTTGCAAATAAATGGCAAATTTTCAAGATTCATTATGTGCATCTCACCCAGCTCATGTGCATCCCACCACATCATGCACATAGCCAGACATCCCATCTCAACCAGCTCATGTGCATCCCACCACATCATGCACATAGCCAGACATCCCATCCATCTCCCTCACCACCGTCATCACTGGCAAATGCACACTCACCCCGCACATGAACGGTTGCATTTGTCACACAATGGTACCATTTATGACATAGTATATATATATATATATCAACATTATACAAAAACATATGGATTCATCCTTTTACACATTTCACTTTTCATAACATCAAACATTTTATCAAGGGCTTTTTCCCAAGAAATTTTAAAGCAAAAACTGATCAAATTTTCAAATGATTCATTGAAACACGTAAACATTTCCCCAAAACATTTTGAAATGCAAGTTCACTCACCTTACGATAGCAGGATATTACATCGCTATTGGTTCAGAGGTGTATCAAGCTATTCCTACTTGCCAGTTGCTCGTTATTTCCCCCAGCACACCACCACAGTACTCTAACTTTACCTTTGCACTTCCTAGCAACAATACAAATGCAATACCTTTAGTGTACATCATTCCTACTTCTCTTTTCCCTTCAATCATGAATCTTTATTCAACTAACCTACATCTCGACACATTTTTACCAAAGTTGCCTTTATCCTTTACTTGTGTAATTCTTTAAATTATAATTACATGCAACTTAATTATGACTCTAGCACCCATATTAACCTTTTCTAGCCATTTTCATTCAAATTCATCTTATATTTCCACACATAATCCACATATACGGTAGCAACAATCATTCTCACTTTCACTCAATTATTTCCTAGTTTACATGCATCGTTATTTATCTAACTTTCAATACTTTGTTTCTTAATCATCCATCCACAATATTCCTTTTTCATTTCTTTGAAACAACATGCCATACAGTCTTAATAATTTTCAACTAGCTTAGGCAAATAGATCCTTTCAACAACCATAATTCCTCACAATATTCAACTAACCGTAGGCTTTAAAACATAATGTTAAGCTTACCGTTTTCCTTTTCCACTTTGAGTCCTTCTTGTACCCACAGGTTTATTCACTTATATGTTACCAATTTTTCTCCAATCAAGCCAATCTTTGTTGCCACAAGACATTTCTCTAAGTCACTAACTCATTTTCAAAGACTACTCAAGCCAAAAAAAAGAATCCTTACCTTTCCTTGCTTGAATCACCAAAACCAAGCTTTTCTTCCTTTCTCTCTTTTTCTTTCTTCTTCTCCTAGGGTTTAGATGTGCTAGAAATTAGGGTTAAAAGCTTCAGGTTTAGTGCCCAAGAAGTTTGGAGAAGAAAGAATTAAGAAAAGAAAGGAAATGAGAAGAAATAAGGAAAATCACATGAAAAAAATTGATTTTCATGAACTTAACATGAAAATGGCATTGGAAGCTTTAAGAAGGAGAAGAAAATATCTTGCTGGAGGACATAAGGATGATTTTGGGCTGATAAAGATGAGAGTCAAAGCTTCCTTTGGAAGCTTTGACCAAACTTTGTGTAAAATTATCATTTTACCCTCCAAGTTTCTTCCCTTTTTAATTTAGTCCTCTCAACACTCATTTAACTCTAATTTCCTTCTATTATCGTCTTCTACACATGTACAAACAAAGTATAAAGTTTGTACTCTAACGCGGTGTTCCCATAATATTTAAAATATTTATTTACCCGTGCTATTTTTACTTAATAAAGACACGCGACCCCATTAACGTCATTTTTCTCCAAAATTTTTCTCCTTCTTCTTCTCCCCCACTTAGATTGACCATATCCTCCTTCTTTGTGGAAAATTTTGATACTGAATAAAATATTAATATTTTAATATTATTTTATTCCAAAAATTTTCTCTTGTCTCCTTTTGTCCCCTTAGTATCCAAAATACCTTATTATACCTCAATTGACTTCTGAATCACTTTTTATTTGGCAATTTCTTCTTTGATAAAAGTATTATTATTTTCTCACTTGCGTAATATTTTATCCCAAACTATTCTTTTCATCTTTCATCACTTTTAAACATTATAATTAACCTCAATTGGCATCCGATAATCTTTATTAGTTACCATATCAAAGTACGGGGTATCACACAAATCACGCACAAGGCAAAGTCGCTTACAGAGCACAAGTCATGCGCATGCCGAAGTAACGAGCTAAGAATCAAATCATGCCGAACGTCAAAGCAGCTAATAGAGAATCATACCATCGACCGAAGTACTCTTTCAATGGTCTTCATCATCAAGAGTAATCTCCTGTCAATGGCATTGCCCAGAATAATCTCTCAACGGGTGACATCACGGCACTGTAGGCAAGACTAATACCACCGTCCCTACTTACCACCATCCCTGCATTCACACACATAGTCATAAGGTAATGAGACTCATTTAACTTCAAGTCAAATCAACATTTGGAATTCATCCCTTGAACGAAGCACAAATCCACAATGAGACCATCATGTCTCTATTTTTTCATATGTCCATAACATATCACAAATCACATTTATCGAGCTTCAATCATCTATAAGCTTGTTTGAGTTCTAATCAACTTAATGATTTATAAATCATAATGTCATATCATTTAATTGGCCTCCTTAGCCTCATATACAAAAATAATTCACTTTGAATATCAAAATACGTGGCCTTACATACTTAAGTAATTAGGCCTCAATAACAATGGCTCACTTATCAGTACAAGCCCTACAAGCCAATCTGTGGTGGTATGGGAATTGCAATTTTGAGATATTCATGTATGATATTTTGTTATTCATAATAACATTGAGGTAGTTCTTTATCCATAAGTTTATGATTTAATTACTTTTTGTACTTATGTAGATAAAGCCCATAAAACTATATATGCCTTGCAAAGGAATTGTATTGGGATATAATTATAAAATCCTTATGCATTAAAGCATTGTTCCTAAAAGTTCCTAATCATTGTATTATTGAGACAAGGCATCAATAATTCTGAAAGATCAGCACATGTCATGTTCCATACTTGTAAAGTAAGCAATCACTCTCATAGGTTGAAGTATAGAAATACTTCGAACTAGCATGTGGGTGTTTTCCATGGGAGAGCTAGTTCACTGAACATGACCCGCCATGAGAAGTGCATTTGGTACCTCACTTAAGTGTTTATGCAATACTTCTCATGTGTCAGTTGCGTAACTACTCCCTAAACTTGAGACACCAAGTTGTCTTGTATGTAGAGTACTATGCTTTGATTTCATCCCTATGGGTGTCTAACCAAGGATGCCGAAACAAGATGTTTTTGGGTATAGTATGAAGCATATAAAGGCAAATGATTGGTCAATAAAGGAATCATCACCCCAAGTGATTTAAGGGAAAATATCTCATTAGTTCTTGGTTGACATTAGCTTAATCAAATCCTTGGCCAAGGTGATTAGGAGATTATGAAATGAGTTTCATAAATCTCCATAAAACTAATGATCTAACTGCATGGACAAATGTAGAGGTCAATAAGAGTAAGCACTACACCAAACTCTTATCATCTCCGGGATATATGATGAAGGAATGAATTACATTGAAAACTATACACTGAAAGGCTATCAAAGAATCCTTTGACTCTCCTAACAATTAGGTGGCCATGATGCATTGCTAGATGCCAATCATGGTCTATGGAATTGAATTAGTTAATTTAAAATTGAATATGATTCATTTGAATTATTTAATTAATAATATTATAATTCAATTCCATTTCCAACATGTTCGGAACCTAATGGGTCACACACAAAGGTTGTAATTTTAATTAAATTAAGAGTGTGATGATTTAAGTTAGACTTAAATCAAATTCTAGGTTTTAACTACTAAGAACCTAATTAAAAGAGTTTAATTAGGTACTGGTTAAATATTATAATTGTTATAATATTAAAGTCTTATTTTGCAAATTTTAATAAGTTAAACCTACATATAAATATCACATTATAGCCATTATTTTCTATATAGAAAAAAAAAAAAAGGTTTTTCTCTTGACTTGCAGCCACTCTTGAGAAGTTCTTTTTTTTGAAAACTTCTCCTTTGATTCTTTGCTAGAAATCAAAGAAGAAAAGAAGACAAATCATTGTCCATTTGCTAGCACAAGCCTATGGCATAAAGCTAATCTCCTTAAGAATGATCCGTTACAATCGTGTGTGCAACATTGAAGGCCAAGTGATTGAGTGGCTGGGATTCTTTCACACAAAAGGTGTTCACATTTTGTCACCAAAAGGAATCCATTTGATTATGATATCACTTAGAAAGGTTAAACTTTTTCTAATTTTATGTGGTGCTTAACTTTGCATTAAACAACCAAAGTGATCCAAAAATAGGAGGCATGGTTTTTATTTTATTTTAATTTTTTTTAATCTGCCACGTTGATGCTCTAATCATGCCATTCCTAGTAGTGGTATTAGAGCCTTCCTTGGCTTGTTTTAATGCAAAGGTATGTCTTGTTATTGTTTAATTTCAATTTCGATTAGATGTGAGGTATTTGGAAGAGAGCAAGTAAGTGTTAAATTTTGATTATGTTTTAAAGTAGTTTATAACCTATTCGAGTTTTGATTTTTAATACTTATTTGTTTCAGCAACTAATCTTGTTTAAGTGTCTCAATTTTGCAGAACAATATGTGCATGAGATGCACAAAAGAGTTTGGCAAGAAATGGATTCGAATTCATGGGAAACAAGATGCGGTTTGGTGATAAAATTTGATTCTGTCTAGATTTGCATATGGTTCAATTTTTAGTTTTTAACAAGGGCCTAAAAGCCTCTAAAAATTCTGAAAAAAATTTGAAAGTAATCTACATTGAAAATGTTTCAATATGATCACTTAATAGCTGAAAATGGTGATGGAAAGGCAGTGAAATCATGCCTGAAACCATTGTCGCTAGCAATAGTTTTGAGTCACAGTTTTGCTAAGAAAGTCATCTTCAAATAGTCCTAAAATTGTGCAAATGTTGTACTTTTTTGGACAAATTTTGAAGTTTGAATATGTTCAAAAGATGCTTGGAAAGATTTCTAAAATTAAGGGATTTAATCTTTTGATCAATGCCACCATAATGCCACATATGCAACCCAAAAATTGCAGCTATGTACAAAATACATAAGCTACGTTTTTTTTGGGTTTTGACTAGCTAAATAAAGTCCAAATTTTATGAAATTTTAATATGGAAAGACTCCATATGTTCGCTAACCATGGTTAAAATTTGGGAATTAAATTCCCTAATTTGGTGCTGCATTAAGCCACAAAATCATGACTGATACAATGTTGCCAGAATTTTGTAAAGTCATGGTTTTTGGGATTTTAGTGTCCATATTTGTAGCCTAAATTGGTGCAATTAAAAACACTAATTCACTAAACAAGATCTAATGGAAAAGTTCCAAAAAGATAAATTAGGGAATTTGATTCCTTAAAATAAGGATATCAAAATTTAATTAATCACATCCATAAATTTAGGAATTTGATTCCTACAAATATGGGAGTGTGATAAATATGAACAAGATAAATATCATGAATTAATTTCTTTCTTTTAACAAGTGAAATTCAAATAGGACACTTAAATATAATTAAAGATAATGTTGTCTTAAATATTATATTTAAATTATCTAATGAGATTAGATAATTGAAGACACATAATCTTTAATTTAAAAGGATTAGTAAAAGTTACTTAAAATGTTTAAAGATTACAAATTAAAAATGTTTTAATTTGTAAGAATATTTTAATTCTAATTCTAATGAGATTAGTGTTGGTCCCAAGTAAATGTGCTAGAGAGGGGGTGAATAGCACTTTTTGGCTCTTGGCAAGATGAGGAACTAATTTGAAAAGCAATGAAAATAAAAATAGAGTAGATAATGCATAGGAATTTAGAGTGGTTTGGTCCAAGACCTACATCCACTACCTTGATTGTTCAACCAAGGATTTTCTAAACAAATCCACTATGAATAGTGAAATTCACAAGCTTTCACCAAGCTTTTACAATGGTTTTTACCAAGCTCAGCCATTTCACAATAGTTTTTACCGGGATCAACTAAAACCAAACACCTAACTTTTCAAGGCTAAGTTAGAACCTATACCCAATCAAGCAATCCTAGCTTGAATCAATCCCTTAGAGTGACTCGCTCACTCTAAGAATACAAAGAGAGTTTTAATGAGAGTGTACCTATGATCGCACGGTTAATCTAGGTGGTACAAGTGAAGTGCAGATCACAATTACAAAGATGGGAGTTGAGTGTAGTAAAGATGGGAGTTGATGCTGAACCAATAATATGAGAATGCCTTTCCGCTGCAGCAAGGACCCGTCGTTTACTTGACTTGATTTGCATGAATGCTATTAAAGTTTTCCCTCTCCAAATCTTTTATTAAGCATGGACCCTTTTCATCAAGTGATTTACTCATGTGGGGTTTACATGAGGGGTTTTAATAAGAATGAAACTAAATAGCATTGTTTTGAAAATAAATGCATAATGATTTCTTTAAGTCTTCCCTATTGTTTACTTGTTCTTTTCCTTATTCACTCACTGAGTTTATACTCACCGTTTTCAACTTCATGTTTTCATATCAGGAGGCAGCCGGTAACTAGGTTGAGGTGTCTTCGTAGGTTCAACTCTTGGTAAGTGTTTTAGCATTCAGTAGCTGTACTTTCATCCGAGTCTCTCTATTGGAAATCGAGTCTCCATTTTGAGATGTATAGACAAACTTGATGTAAATTATTAAGATACATGTTGTAGACAATATATGTATATTTTGATGGGTAATGCCACTAAGAGTTGGCAATGATTAGCATTATTTTGATTTGAAACTATGACATGTGACTTTAGTAACTTTGATGGAATAATGAACAGCTCACATAGATAGGCTTGCTTGGGCTTGGTGGGCCATGTCCATTGAGTCCATGCGCCGGTCATGGCTCGGGATTTGGATCGTGACAATGACAAAACATTATTACTACTCCAGCTTGCTGTTTGTCATATTGTTTCCAGACTTAATTCATTTCAAAGCTAAATTCCATAATTGATTCAATCAAAATATTAGCATTCATATTTATTTTCATCTAAATTTCACTTCACAATATCATATCAGCAATTAATTATCAGCATATCAACTCAATGTCAGCACCAAAGCATCAGCAGGAACTCAATGACATCTTTAAATATTCAATCATCAGCTTAACGGCATTGCTTTCATTCATTCATTCAGAATCTATCCAAAATATCATAAGTTTTCGGTACATTATCAGAATAAGTTCTCAACACACTTTCAGCATCAGTCATCAGCAATATAACAAAAAAAATAAACAAAACAAAATAAATAAATAGTATCTCAGCACAATGATCAGTATCTAATTTTCAGCAAACTACCATAGACCATCTACATAGACAACCTAGTCAGATTCAATACCCTGAATTTCACCTAGATTTTTGGTACCTCTACCCTAACATTTTTTTTATTTAATTTATTTTCCCTTTCCCTTAACTTTCCACTTTTCCCCCTTTTTGTCATCATCAAATCTCAAGGATGCTTAATCATCTTCTAAAGAAGATGAGGGAGAGGATTCATCATCAGTGAAATATTTGACATTGAGGGGTTCAGGAGAAGGTTCTGATGGTGATTTTGAGGGTGAAGGTTCAGGTGAGGATCTATCAGAAACTTCCAAGAGTTCTTGAGGAGAAGAGATAGTTGCTGGTTTAACCTTTTCAGTAATCTTGGAGGATTGTCTTCTTTTGAGGAACTTAATCTTGGTTGCCATTCTCTTAATCCCTTTACCAGGTGGTTTTGGTTTAGTCTATGGGGTTGTAGTAGTCTTCTTTTTTTCTTTCCCAGTCTACTTTTTTGCTGTTTGTGCTGGTGCAGATGTGGCTTGCTGTGATTTTGCTTGAGCTGCTTCTTTCTTAGCTTGCTCCTCATGAACCATTTGATAAAAAAGACCTATGATTGAAACTTCTTCAAAATGTGGAGGAGATGGTTGAAGTTCTAGTTGTGGATCTTGAAAATATGGAGAGGTGCCATCAAGAGATCCAAGAACTTCAGTCCCCTTATCTGATCCATTTTCCTTCTCAAGCTAAGCTTCAGGGTCAATCATTGGTTCAACATCTTTATCTTGAGGAGCAAGGCCTCCAAAGCTCTCAACTGAGAAGGCAGAGCCTTTAGTAACCTCTCTTACTGGTGCTTGGCTTGGAGTTGCTGAAGTGTCTTCAGCTGCAGGCTCAATAGTGGATTTCCCTTTTTCCTTTATCATATTTTCAATCTCTGCAAGTCTTTCTTCCATTTTCATAATTTTTGCAGATTACTTTGTAAGTTTTCCATCCATTCTCATCAACAAATTGAAAATCAATTCACTGGAAAGTGGTGAGGGTGTTGCCTCTGTCTGTGGTGGTATTGTAGAGACCTTGGGTGTTTTAACAAAAGTTTCTCCATCTAACTTGTAACTCATCTTTGGCAAACTACTTAAGTAAATAGCCTGGTCTCTACTCTTTACCGGATCCATTTCATATCTTTTAGTCCAAATTCCTTTCTTCTGCACTAAAGAAGTGATGACATTCCTATATGGCAAATTTATCTTATCTCTTGTACAGGCTCTTCTCATTCTTTCAACCATAAATTGACCTAGATTTAGGGGAGTAGCATTGAATGCATGCTTCATTAGCCATAAGTCCTGAAAGCTAATGTAGCTAAAACTACCACTTCTGCCATGAATGTTTTCTGCTATAAAGTAATGCAAAATCCTAATTTGAGGACTACCAATCAGGTCAGCGATACCTTTTGAGGAGTATTTTTCTTTCCTCCCTGTAATTATTTCCCACAAGGAGGATGGATCATAATTTTTTGGGAATTCAAACTCTCCTTCCTCACATTCAACTTTAAGTAAACTCCCTAGATCAGCAGCAGTTACAATAAACTCTTTACCATTTAAAAACACATTCAGGCCATCATTAAGATAATCATCAAAATCTTCAAGTTCCTCATTTCCTAATGCAATACTTGCATAAAACTCTTTAACCAGACTGGCACTGTAGGATCGATTCTTAAAAGTACTATACTGCTTCAGTTTTAATTACTCAAAATAATCAAATAGACTTGTCTGAAGTTCTGGGGTTTCATTGAAACTGTCCCAATCAATGTATTTTCCACAAGTAATGGGGGCATTTTCTAATTTCTTGTATCTATCTTCATGTACTTTGTTCCTAAACTTATAAGATGAGGTGTTACCTTTCTTAGATGATTTTCCCTTCTCTTTCTTCTTCTCTATTTTCTGTTCCTTTTCCTTCTGCGATTTTTTAGATTTTTCACTCATCGATGCAGACCTAATTTTCTGTTTCTTTTCTGTATTTCTACTTGCATGCCTTCTTCCAATGGCCATTTTCCTTTCTTCTTCTCAGTAATTTCTTTAGTCAAATAGGTTTTTGCCATTTTGGATTTGAGAGAATTCTGATAGAGGGTTTTGAGAAACTGAGTGGAAAGGGTTTCAGTTTTGGGTGGGTCAATTTCAGAGGAGAGAAGATGTAGAGGAAATGAGTTAATGGGCAATTTAATTTCTCCAAAAACCATCTGTCTCCACCTTGAATATTGTCAGTTTTTCTCCCGTTCAAAATTCAAATTTTGCCTTCTATTTTATTTTTCATTAGATAGCATTTTCTACCCATTTTCTTCACCCGGTATACTGCTCCTGTTCACTATTTAATTCTTTTTCTTTCTAACTTAACTGAGTTTTATTATTTAAAGTGATAGAACACTCTTAGTTGACTAAGTGTTTCTCTTAGTCGACTAAATGCCTACTGTTCTTTGAGAAAATTTTAGAATTTTTCCTAAAGCTCTTGCATACTAACAATTCCTAAATTTCTTTTAATCTCACAGAATCTATCCTCATTTAAGGGTTTTGTGAATATGTCAGTTAATTGATGTAAAGTATTTACAAACTCAATTTTAATGTCACCTTTAACTACATGATCTCTAACAAAGTGGTGCCTAATCTCAATATGCTTAGTCCTAGAATGCTGCACAAAATTTTTTGAAATGTTGATTGCACTTGTATTGTCACAATATATTGGTATGTTATTCATTGACATTCCATAATGTTTTAGTTGTTGTTTAATCCATAAGATTTGAGCACAACAGTTGCCTAGAGACATATTCTGCTTCAGCTGTAGATAAAGCTACTGAATTTTGCTTTTTGCTAGACCATGACACAAGCATGCTACCTAGAAACTAGTAGGTCCACTAGTACTATTTCTATTTGTTTTGTTGCCAGCAAAATCAGCATCTGAATATCCAATTAAGCTCAAGGATGATTCTCTAGGGTACCATATGCCTAAAGTTTGTGTGTCTACGAAGTATCTAAAAATTCTTTTAACAGCAGTCATGTGTGATTCTTTAGGTTGAGATTGAAAACGAGCACATAAACACACACTGAATTGTATATCAGGTCTGCTGGCTATTAAATAAAGAAGTGATCTGATCATACCTGTATAGAGCTTTTGATCAACATCCTTTCCTTTTCATCCAACTCAAGTCTGGTGGATGGACTCATCAGTGTACAAATTGATTTCAGCTTTAGCATATCAAACCTTTTGAGCATGTCTTGAGTGTATCTTTCTTGGTTTATGAAGATTCCTTTCTTACTTTGTTTGATTTGAAGCCCAAGAAAATACTTTAGCTCACCCATCATGCTCATCTCAGATTCACCCTACATTTCTTTAGCAAAGTCCTTGCATAATGCTTCATTAGTTGCACCAAATACAATGTCATCCACATAAATTTGAACTACAATTAAATCATTTAAGTATCTTTTGATAAACAATATTGTGTCAATACTACCTCTAGCATAACCTTTTTCAACTAGAAATTTTGAAAGCCTCTCATACCAAGCTCTAGGAGCTTGTTTCAATCCATACAAGTCTTTATGAAGTTTGAAAACATGATCTGGTTTTTCTAAGTCCTCAAAACCTGGTGGTTGTTCAACATATACTTCCTCTTGAATGAATCCATTTAAGAATGCATTTTTTACATCCATTTAAAATAATTTAAAATTCATAAAACATGCAAAAACATGCAATAATCTTATAGCTTCTATCCTAGCAACCGGTGCAAAGGTTTCATCATAGTCTATTCCTTCCTCTTGGTTATATCTTTGGGCTACCAACCTATCCTTATTTCTAACTACATTCCCTTGCCCATCACCTTATTTCTATACACCCATTTTGTTCCAACGATAGGGTGGTTTATAGGCCTAAAGACTAATGACCATACATGGTTTCTTTTGAATTGATCAGTTCCTCTTGCATAGCCAATATCCAGCTTTCTTCTTTTTTTGCTTCCTCAAATGTTTTAGGCTCAATTTGAGATATGAAAGCTGAAAACTTACAAGTCTCTCTTGTTGCTCTCTTCGTTTTAACACCTTGTGAAATATCACCTATGATTAGTTCTTGTGGGTGGTCTTTTGCATATCTCTAACTCCTTGGAAGGTAATTATACTGATTTTCAACTCTTTGCAGAGTTTTTATGGGTAGAGGTTCTGTTTCTCTACCTAAGGTATTTTCTTCATTATTTTTCTCATCATTTAAACTCATTTCTTCCATTTGTCTTTCAAAGACATCCGTATCATTTTCATCATCAAAAATTTCCTTTTGTAAGGTATTGGATTCATCAAAAACTACATGGATGGATTCTTCAACCGTTAAAGATCTTTTGTTGAAGACTCTATAGGCTTTTTAGTTTAATGCATATCCTAGAAATATAGCTTCATCACTCTTTGCATCAAACTTTCCTAAAGGTTGTTTTCCATTATTCAATACAAAACACTTACAGCCAAAGCTCCTAAGGTGAGAGATATTTGGTTTCCTATCCTTGTAAAGTTCATATGGAGTCTTTGATATCAAGGCTCTTATAGACACTCTATTAAGAATATAAGCTACTGTGTTAACAACTTCTGCCCAAAAGTATTTTGGTAGATTATTCTCACATCGCATAATTCGAGCCATTTTCTTCAAGGTTCGGTTTTTCCTCTCTACAACTCCATTTTGCTGGGGTGTTCTAGGTGCAAAAAAATTATGATCCAACCCTTTTTCATTACAAAAGTTCTCAAATTCATCTCCTTCAAACTCACCTCCATGATCACTCCTAATACTAAATATAGCTAGTCCTTTTTCATTTTCAACCTTCCTACCATGACTTATGAATGCTAGTAGAGCATCATTTTTATGAGCAAGGAAATACACCCAAGTGTACCTAGAGTAGTCATCGACTATTACAAAGCCATAAGATTTTCCTCCTTGACTAGTTGTACTTATTGGGCCAAATAGATCAATGTGCAGCAATTCAAGAGGTTTAGATGTGGAAACGACTTTCTTTGTCTTAAAGGATGTTCTAACTTGTTTTCCTAGTTGGCAAACATCACATATCTTATCATTTTCAAACTTAAGATTCGGCATTCCAACAACTAAATTTTTTCTAATCAACTTTGACATGGTATGCATGCTCACATGTCCTAATCTCCTATGCCACAACCAACTATCATTTTTAGCATTTGCCACAAGACATATTTCACAATCCATTTCAAAATCCTCAAGAAATACAACATACATATTCTTTAATCTTCTTCCTATAAATGAGACTTTATTAGTGCTTATGTCTATCACTTCACATTTGGTTGAGTCAAAACATACTTTAAATCCTTTATCACACAATTGACTAATGCTCAATAAATTATGTTTCAAACCTTGAACTAACAACACATGACTAATTTGAGTTAAAGAGTTCTTACCAACCGTTCCTATACCATGAATTCTACCTTTTGAATCATCACCAAAGGATACGATTCCTCTCTTTTTCTTGTATAGCTGTGAAAATAGCATTTCATTTCTTGTCATGTGCCTTGAGCAGCCACTGTCCATATACCAAGGCTGCTTCTTCTTGTGTTGAGCTTTGAACATGTATCATTTGAGTGCAGCTCAACCTACAAAATAGATATTCAGTTTTTCTTTATAGGTACCCGTACCTTGATGGGTCCTTGATTGTTAGCAGCAACATAAGATCTTTTTGGAACCCATATTTTTCTTATTTTCTACACATTTCTTTTCTATTGCAATCATAGGATAAATGGCCAACTTTATCACAAATATAACACCTAGATGATGCATTAGTAGAATTTTTCTTATAGTAAACATTTCTTTTTGGAGTTTCTGTCATGACCCGGTACTCTCCTCGAGCCCGTGACAAC
The DNA here is from genome assembly GCF_000208745.1 of Theobroma cacao. Classification (NCBI taxonomy): domain Eukaryota; kingdom Viridiplantae; phylum Streptophyta; class Magnoliopsida; order Malvales; family Malvaceae; genus Theobroma; species Theobroma cacao. The sequence goes on along the minus strand of NC_030854.1, from coordinate 13,569,298 downwards.
TGCTGCGATATCCCAATAGACATTCATTACCTTGAATGCCAACCGAAACCTCGTAAGGCTTAATATCAGTTTTCGCACCTCCCTTGTGAGCAATAATTACTAAATATCATATTTTAAAAGATTATAAGCTATTTCCAAATCAAAACAATAATAAAAAAATATTTTCTCTCACAAGGGCATTTTGGTCACTTTTTCCCAAAATTTTGAAACTTGCTGAAAATGTAATATATAGGGAAAAATACACATTTCATAACTAAAAACAAGTTTTTATGTCTAAAACATTCATTTAGGGTGAAATTGTAGCTAATAGAATAAAATAAAAATATTAAATGAAATATTCTATTTTCTTATAAAACAATATTTGTAGAACTCTGCGTAAATAATTTTTGTAGCGTAAAAGAAAAAGAAATCCATACATACAGTAACACAGATAACTAGAGTATGTAATTTAATTTACAATGACGTGTGGGCTCCCGAATAACCAAAGGTAACAAAGGCTATGGACCTACAATTTTTGAAGAGGCGAGTCCAATAATAACCCTTGACGTAATCAACTATTTACGGACTAACCTGATCTTGGAATGAGTGGAAAGGAGGGTGGTGAGTTTATATAAACTCAGTAAGTAAACAAACATCATCTAAAATATCTAAAGTCGAGTAAATGGAGACAACTTAAAATAGTTCATTGTACTATGATTCATAACGTTTCAAACTCATTTCAACTAAATAAAATAATTTCATTTCACTGAAATAATCAACATGGCTTATGAATTTATTCAAAATTTGGCTCGTATCAAAACTCATTCTCGGGGATACCTTGGCCGGGCCATCCAACCGAGTCTGCCAAGGCTGTTAAAGAAAAGTTCATATACGCATAAAACACATTTTTATGTTTAAAAGCATCATCGTTCCTTGGCATTGGCTGAGTTCACCCTCATGTGGTGGTTTAGTGTGTAGTGAACTCTAAAGCTTTACCTCAGGAGATACCCTCGTGGCTCTCATACCGAGGTAAAATATAACCGAGTTTATCGTGCCCCTCTCTAATTGGCTGGTCCATAGAAACCCGCCACTGTAGTGACCAATTAATATCACACCAAATCAATAAAAGTTTCGACAACATGACATGGCAATTATATTACTACCTAGCCTGTTAAGGTAAAACAACAGTTCATACAATTTCAACACAATTTCCAATTCATCAATTCATGCCAATATCACCATAAGCCATTCAATTCAAACCATAAATTTACAACACAATCAAACAGTCTCCAATTACTCAATTTCTAAAATCATCATTCAATTTCAAAATGATTTATAAAACTCATTTCATTTAATCACATTTTACTTATAAAACATAAGGATTTACCATTTAAACTCATTTTTTTATAAAATCACAAAAATGAATAAAAACTACTTTAGATAATTAAGACGATAATAAGGTTACTCACTATATCGGGAGTCAAAGTACTCCTAATCTCGGTCTTCAGGTACAATCTCCTTACCCTTATCGAAAGTTTCACCACCTAAACATAATGCACAACCAATTTACTATATTTGTACTAAATCGTTATAAAACTAATTTAGGCTCTATATGAATGCATGAAATGGGATGTGAAATGTTCGGATTATTATTTAAATATGGTGTTCTACGTAGCTTCAATTATGTATCGAAATAAAATGGTATTGGCCTAATTCGATCTATACACCGGTTAATTGGCCAATACATCCAATTCAACTCCAATTAACTTGATTCCACTTCCAACACTCCAAGTCATCAATTACAAGGTAAATAATATGTAATATCACAAAAATCCATCATCAATATCTTCCTTGTAAAATTCGACCATTAAAGGTTTAGTGTAGAACATGTAATTTTCATGCTTGGTTTTTACACCTTACATCATAAAACAACTAAAAACACCTAAATAGCATGAAATCCATCAAATTCCATTATCCAATTTCTCTCTTGAAAATTTCAGCCAAGGAGTGTGGGTGAAGGGCATGAAATTTCTTGCTTGTTTTTCATGCTAAACTTCACCAAACAACTAAAAACACTAAGATACCTTGAAATCTAACCAAATAAATCATCAAATCTTCTCTCCCAAAATTTGGTCAGTCATGAATCCTTCATGAGATCTTGAATTTTAACCATGGTAATTGAAAAAGAATGCATAGGAAAGGTAGATCACAAGCTGGAATTAAGAAATTTTACCTTTACTTGCTTAATTCCTTGAAATCCAATGAATTTTCTCTTGATTTTCTTCTCTAGGGTTTGTTCTATGCTTTTTCCCTTTTGTTCTTGCCTTGGCCGGCCAAGAGAAATGAGATGGGAGAGTTTTAGTTGTGTTTATAAAGGAAAATATAATAATATTAAAGCTTGACACTTGTCACCATGTGATTGGTCCATACATAAAACTTAATAATTAAGCATTTCTTCTCCACCACATAAAATCCCTCAATTATCCAAAGTATAAAATGAATTTCATGGGTTTGACAAGTGTCAAGGTGGTGTAAAATTCCAAAAATTCTAATTACGTCCTTGTGGACACGTGAAATGACCTTTTTGCCCTTATGTTCGAAAAATTATCGAAATTAAAATTTTTCACTTCTCAAGCTCAAATTATGTTCCAAATAGTCAAACTTGATCAAAATTTCATCCACCATCCCAAATTTGCCCTCGGGTGGAAAAATGACCATTTTACCCCTACGTTATGAAAATTCCAATTTAACTCCAAATCAATCCCCGAACTCCGAATCACCATATTAAGTCATTCTAAGATTCAATAACTCTCAATTGCATCTTAAAATCTTTATTTGAACTAGTTCGAGGCTTAAATCAACTTAGTTGTACCACTAGGTACACTACCGACTTTTGACGATTTTTTCGAGGTATTCAAGTATGCAAGCATGTTGTCAAATACATGAATGACATGGCAAGTATATTATAGGGTTGGGCTTGACAGTTTCATTTTGCAAACATTTGAGTGTAGCATTTTCTTCACTTAGCTTTTGTAAGATTTCAGTTTGGCTTTCCAACTCTAATTTTATATTTTCAAAATCTATTTTTGAGTGCTCCAATTCAATTTGCAGAAATTTTCTTTGTTCACAAATAGCATCAAAGTCAAGTTTGATCTTATCTAAATCTGATTCTAGAGATGCAAACTTTTTCTTTAAGGTCTTGTATTTCAAAACAAGTTTCTCAAATTCATCATATAAACATTCATATTCATCCTGAAGCTCATCAATAGAAATATTGCAAGGGGATGAATATACCTCAGATTCATCATCTAGTGCCATCAAACATAGGTTTGCTCTTCCTTTAGCTTTTTCTTCCTCACCTTCAGAACTTGAAGTATCACTGTCTGACCAAGTTACTACCACCATTGCTTTCTTTGATTTCTTGTTTCTCTTTGGAGTTTCTTCTTTCAGCAAGGGGCATTCGGACTTGAAATGTCCAAGCTTCTTACATTCGAAGCATGTAAGCTCTTCTTTTTTGTTGAAGTCATTTTTGTTTTTGGTTCTCCATGAAGAATCTTGATCTTTTCTAAATCCTCTTCTAGCTAGTCTCCGATTTCTTTTGCCCATCAGTTTTCTGAATCTCCTAGCAACCAATGCTAGTTCTTCATCATCATCACAGGATAGCTCATCCAGTTCTTCTTCAAGAATGCTGGCTTTGAGGGCGATGCTCTTCTTCTTTTCTTTTGCTTCCCTTTTATCTTCCTTTTCCTCTTCCTTGAGTTATAGCTCATGAGTAATGAGAGAACCACAAATTTCATCCAAAGTTATGACATTTAGGTCCTTGGCTTCTCGGATGGCTGTCACTTTAGTCTTCCAATTTTTGGGTAGGCTTCTAAAAAGTCTTTTTACAATTTCATGCTCGAGAATTGGTTTCCCTAATTGACTTAATTTGTTTGTGATGTTTATGAATCTATCTAACATGCTGGTGATATCTTCACCAGGCTCCATCTTAAACATTTCATAATTGTGGGTCAAAAGGGCTATCTTAGACTCATTGACTTGAGAAGTCCCTTCATGGATAATTCTAAGTTTATCTCACACCTACTTTACTGTGGTACAACTTGATACTTTATTGAACTCGGTGGGAGTGAGAGCACAATGTAATGTATTGATTACCTTAAAATTGGTCTGGACCTTTTTGGTTTTAGCCTCGGTCCATTCAGACCTTGGCTTAGGAATCATCTCGTTAGTAACTACATTTAAGGTTGAAGGAATGAATGGTCCATCAGTTTGTTGGCTCCATTAGTTTTTGATGATAATAAAACATTCCCATTTATTTGTGTCTAATTCCTTTATTTAAGTGTGCAGAAAATTAATATATGAATTTAATTTCTTAAATCTTCAAAGAGTATTTTTGAAAGAAAAAGAGAGATAAAATCAACAGAATGTAACTGAATAACAAGGAGGAAGCTTATTGGTTAAACAAGGAAGAACACTAGTTGACTAAAAATTCAAATTGGAGCAATAGCGGGTTAAAGAGTTTGAGAAATAGAACCAACTTAGTCAACCAAGTCAGTCGACTAAGTGCCCTCTGCCAGAATCTGCAAACCAGAAACAGAATCAACTTAGTCAACCAAGTTAGTTGACTAAGAGCTCTCTGTTTACAATTTGAACCAGAGCACTACAAGATAGATTAACGGCTAGAACTCATCCTCAACTGTTTCCAACTGATATAAACTACCAAACTACCATCAGAGTTGCATCTCCTAGTATAAAAAGGTCTTCCAATAATGAGAAACAAGTTTTTTGAAGCCTTGAATGAGATTTGAGCTTTAGAAAGAAGAAAAACCAGAAAAGCTTCACTACATTTGTCTGCACTTAAACGCTTACTCTTTGTCATTGTATTTAGCAGTCAATCTTGTACCAATCATATCAACTTATGATCATAGGTACTTTCTTTAACTTCTCTTCTTGTATACTTAGAGTGAGGGAGTCACTCTAAGGGGTTGTTCAAGCTTAGGAAAGCTTGAATGTTATAGGTTGTGGTTGAGCCTTGGAAAACCAATTTGGGTTTTAGTTGAGCCCGTGAAAAACTAGTGTAAAGGTTTTGGCTGAGCTTGCAAAAAGCCATTGTAAAAGCTTGGTGAAAGCTTGTGAATTTCACCGGATTCTTAGTGAATCGTTGGGAAAATCCTTGGTTGGATAATCAAGGTAGTTGATGTAGGTCTTGGACTGAACTACTCTAAATTGTTGTGCACCTTATACTCTGTTTTTACTTTCTTAAGTTTTGGAAATTAGTTCCACATCTTATCAAGAGCCAAATTGTGCTATTCACCCCCCCTCTAGCACATATTAACGAGACCAACAATTGGTATCAGAGCTAATTTCCTATTTTTTAAGGCTTAACATCCTTTAGGAGGATCCAAATGGCTCAACAAAAAACCATAGTTGCTGAGGGACAATCAAGAAACAGACCACCTTTGTTTGATCGCTTTCATTACCCTTATTGGAGTACTAGAATGTCAATTTATATTAGAGCTATAGATTATAAAATGTGGGATGTCATAACTGATGGACCCTTTATGCCCTCAACCGTGAATGTAGTTACAAATGAGTTGATGCCCAAGCCAAGGTTTGAATGGACTGAGGCTGAAACTAAGAAAGTTCAAATAAACTTTAAGGCCATCAACACATTACATTGTGCCTTGACCCCCACTAAATTTAACAAAGTCTCAAGCTGTACAACAGCTAAACAAGTATGGGAAAAACTTAGAATAATCTATGAAGGGACTTATCAAGTAAAGGAGTCCAAAATTGCTCTCTTAACACATAGTTATGAAATGTTCAAAATGGAGACTAGTGAAGACATCACCAGCATGTTTGATAGGTTTACAAACATTACAAATAAATTAAGTCAACTAGGCAAGCCAATCCCTGAACATGAATTAGTTAAGAGACTGCTTAGATGCCTACCAAAATCCAAAAGTGACTGCCATTAGAGAGGCTAAAGATCTTAACATCATCACTCTCGGTGAGATATGTGGTTCTCTTCTCACTCATGAGCTGGAGCTTAAGGAAGAAGAAGAAAAAGACCGAAGGGAAGCAAAGGAAAAGAAAAAGAGCATTGCACTTAAAGCCAGCATTCTTGACAAAGAGCTGGAAGAGCTTTCTTATGATGATGATGAAGATTTAGCTCTAGTTGCAAGAAAATTCAGAAAACTAGTGAGCAGAAGAAATTGAAGGCTAACTAGAAGAGGTTTCAAGAAAGACCAAGGTGCTTCATGGAAAATAAGAAACAAAAATGACTCTAACAAAAAGGAGGAAATGATCTGCTACGAATGCAAGAAACCTGGTCACGTTAAGTCCGAGTGTCCATTGCTGAAAGATGAAACACCAAAGAAAATTAAAAAATCCAAGAAAGCAATGGTGGCTACTGCATGGTCGAACAGTGACACTTTAAGCTCTGAACTGATGATGAAAAATCTGAGGAAGGAGCAAACATCTATTTAATGGCACAAGAGGATGAATCAAAGGTATCCTCATCCCCTTGCATTAATTTTTATGATGATTTACAAGATGAATATGAATGCCTTTATGATGAATTTGAAAAACTTTTTTTCAAAATACAAATCATTGAAGAAAAAGGTTGCATTACTTGAAAATGATTTGGAACAAATCAAACAAAAGTTCACCTTTGTTTTTTAGCAAAGAAATATTTTGCAAGCTAAGTTAGAACACTCAAAAACAGACTTTGAGTTTTTAAAACAAGAGCTAGAAAACAAGTCTGAAGCCTTGCAAATAACTCTTGATGAAAACACAACTCTTAAATGTTTGAAAACTGAATCTTCAAAAAGAGAAGCATACCACAATAAATATTATGCTAAAGCATTACCTAGATGTTATAATTGTGGTAATCATGGTCATTTGTCATATGATTGTTTTAAGAAAAGAAAATTACAAAAGTTAAGAAAATTTAGGTTCCTAAGGGATCCTTTGCTGCAACTAACACTCAAGGACGCATCAAAGTATGGGTACCTATAAAGAAAAACTAAAATTTTGTTTTGTAGGTTGAACTAGACTTAAAAGAGACATGTTCAAGAGCTTAACTCAAGAAGAAACAGCCTTGGTACTTGGATAGTGACTGTTCATGGCACATGACAAGACATGAAATTCTGTTTGCTCAGTTGGATAAGAGAAAGGGAGGAACCGTATCCTTTGGAGATGATTCAAAAGGCAGAATACATGGTATAGGTACGGTTGGTAAGAGTTCCCAAACTCAAATTAGTCATGTGTTGCTAGTTAAAGGCTTAAAGCATAAGCTACTAAGCATTAGTCAATTATGTGATAAAGGATTTAAAGTATGTTTGATTCAACTAAGTGTGAAGTGATTGATATGAGTACAAATAAAATCTCATTTATAGGAAAAAGGTTGAAGAACATGTATGTAATCTTTCTTGAAGACTTTGATGTGAATAGTGAAGTGTATCTTGTTGCAAATGCTGATAATGATAGCTGGTTATGGCATAGAAGATTAGGACATGTGAGCATGCATACTATGTCTAAATTAATAAAGAAAAATCTTGTTGCTAGACTACCGGAATTGAAATTTGAAAAAGTTAGGATATATGATGCTTGCAAACTAGGAAAACAAGTTAGAACATCCTTTAAGACTAAGAAAATAGTGTCAACATCGAGTCCTCTTGAATTGTTGCACATTGATCTATTTGGTCCAATAAGCATAACTAGCTTAGGAGGTAAATCTTATGGCTTTGTAATAGTTGATGACTATTCTAGATATACTTGGGTATACTTCCTTGCTTATAAAAAAGATACTCTACAAGCATTCTTAAGTTATTGTAAGAAAGTAGAAAATGAAAAATGACTAACCAGAGTTAGCATAAAGAGTGACCATGGAGGAGAATTTGAGAATGATGAGTTTGAAAAATTTTGCAATGAAAAGGGGGTGGATCATAATTTTTTTGCACCTAGAACACCCTAGCAAAATAGAGTTGTAGAGAGGAAAAACATAACATTAAAAGAAATGGCTAGGACCATGTTATGTGAGAATAACCTACCTAAATATCTTTGGGCTGAGGCAGTAAATACAGCAGCTTATATCCATAATAGAGTCTCAATAAGACCCTTGATTTCAAACACTTCATATGAACTTTACAAAGGTAGGAAACCAAATATTTCTCACCTTAGGAGTTTTGGCTGTAAATGCTTTGTATTGAATAATGGAAAACAGCCCCTAGGGAAGTTTGATGCAAAGAGTGATGAAGCAATATTTTTAGGATATGCATTAAACTCAAAGGCCTATAAAGCTTTTAATAAAAGGACCCTTACCATTGAAGAATCAGTCCATGTAGTTTTTGATGAGTCAAATGCATTACAAAAAGTTCATGATGATGATGATGATATAGAAATCCTAGAAAAACAAATGGAGGAAATGAGCTTAGAGAACAATAAAAATAATGAAGAAAGCTCATCTAGAAGAGAAAATGAAACTCCATTTCTAGGAAATCTGCAAAGAGCAGAAAATCAGCATGATGATCTACTAAGGAGTTGGAGATTTGTAAGAGATCACCCACAAGACCAAATAATAAGTGGCATTTCACAAGGAGTTAGAACTAGGAAAGCAACTAGAGAAACTTGTGAGTTTTCAGCTTTTATATCTCAAATTGAACCTAAAAACTTTGAAGAAGCTGAAAAAAAGGAAAGTTGGATAATGGCCATGCAAGAAGAACTTGATCAATTCACTAGGAATCATGTATGGTCATTGGTACCTAGACCCTCAAATCATCTTATTGTTGGTACTAAATGGGTATTCCGAAATAAAGTAGATGTGCAAGGAAATGTTGTTAGAAACAAAGCTAGGCTGGTAGAAAAAGGTTACAACCAAGAAGAAGGAATAGATTATGATGAAACTTTTGCTCCTGTAGCTAGGATTGAAGCCATAAGGTTGTTTCTAGCCTTGCATGCTTCATGAATTTTAAGTTGTACCAAATGGATGTAAAAAAGTGCATTCTTAAATGGATTAATTCAAGAAAAAGTTTTTGTAGAATAACTACTTGGTTTTGAAGATTTTGAAAAATCTGATCATGTCTTTAAGCTTCACAAAGCATTGTATGGATTGAAACAAGCTCCTAGAGCTTGGTATGAGAGGCTTTCAAAATTTCTAGTTGAGAAAGGATATGATAGAGGCAGCATCGATACTACATTGTTCATAAAAAGATATCAAAATGATTTAATTATTGTGCAAATATATGTGGACAATATTGTATTTGGTGTAACTAATGAAGCTTTATGCAAGAAGTTTGCAAAGGAAATGCAGGGTGAATTTGAGATGAGCATGATGGGAGAGTTGAAATACTTCCTTGGTCTTCAAATCAAACAAAGTGAGGAAGGAATCTTCATCAACCAAGAAAGATATACTCATGAAATGCTCAAGAAGTTCGATATGCTAAGCTGAAATTAATTTCCACACCAATGAGTACATTCACCAAACTCAATTTAGATGAAAATGGTAAAGATGTAGATCAAAAGCTCTATAGAGGTATGATCGGCTCTCTTCTTTACTTAACAGCAAGTAGACTAGACATTTAGTTTTGTGTGTGCTTGTGTGCTAGATTTCAGTCAAAGCCTAAAGAATCACACCTAACAGTTGTTAAGAGAATTTTTAGATACCTCATTGACACTCAAGAACTAGGAATATAGTACTCTAGAAACTCAACTCTTAGCTTAGTTGGATATTCAAATGCTGACTTTGCTGGGAGCAAAACTGATAGGAAAAGCATTAATGGAACATGCCAATTTCTAGGAAGGATGCTTGTGTCTTTGTCTAGCAAGAAGCAAAACTCAGTAGCACTATCTACAGCAGAGGCTGAATATGTATCATTAGGTAGCTGCTGTGCACAAATCCTTTGGATCAAGCAGCAATTAAAAGACTATGGAATAACTATGCATAATGTACCGATATACTGTGCTAATACAAGTGCAATCAACATATCAAAAAATTCAGTACAACATTCTAGGACAAAGCACATTGAAATTAGACACCATTTTATTAGGGACCATGTAGTGAAAAATGACATTTAAATAGATTTTGTGAATACTCTACATCAATTAACAGACATTTTTACCAAACCACTGAGTAAAGATAGATTTTGTGAGATTAGAAGAAATTTAAGGATGGTTAATGTGAAGAAATTATAAGAAAATTTTTGACTCTCACATTGAAAACAGAATGCATTCAATCGACTAAGGAATTCTTAGTCAACTAAGAGTGGCCTGACATCCTTAAATAATAAGACTTAGTGAATTTAATGAAATAGGAGTAAATTGTGGTAAAAATTTGATTTACCTGGTGAAAGAGGAATAGAGCAGAGTTGCCAAAGGTAAATAATCAAAATTTTAGAGGGAGATTTGAAAATATAAAGAAATAAATGTAGGGTGGTTCTTAAAGGAAGATGAGAAGTTTTCTGAGCAATAATTGCTGCCAACCTCTTCTTCCCTCTCCTCTGCAACCGGTTCCTCTAAAAACAAAAACCTATATCTTCTTAGTTGCCTTTAAAATTAACTCAGATCTTTAGAAATTTCTAGAACCAAAATGGCTAGAACATCTCAGAGTAAAGATGTATTAGAGAAGAAGAAAAGAAAAAGGCCAATAGAGGAAGAAACTGGAATAGAAAGTCAGAAGAAGAAATAGAAAATTGTGCCTACCTCAGTGAAGGAAATAACCGAGAAACTAAGAGAAAACAAGCAAAAAATACACAAGAAGAAAGATACAGAACCCTCACTCCAGAAAGGTTTTAGTTCCTCTTCTTCTTCGAAATTTAGCAATAAGCTACATGAATATAGATTGAAAAATATAGAAAATGCACCAATCTCCTATCGAAAGTTTATTGATTGGAAGAGTTTTAAGGAAAATGTAGAAATTCATACCAATCTATCTGAGTACTTTGATGAGCTGAAACTTAAAGGTTACAGCACCTTTAAGAATAGGTCATATAGTCCAAGTCTGGTTAAAGAATTTTACTCTAGCATTGCTTTGAAAGAAAAGGAATTAATAGATTCTGATAACTATGTAGAAGATGGCTTGAATGTCTATTTGAATGGAAAAGAGTTTGTTGTGACTGTTGGAGATTTAGGGAACCTGTTGAAATTAGAGGGTGAAGTAGGTGAATTTGAACTTTCAGAAAAATATGATCCGTCCTCACTGCGGGAGATCATCACTGAAAGGAAAGAAAAATACTCTTCTAAAAGTAATTTAGGTCTAACAATCAATCAACAGATTAGGAAACTGCATTACTTCATTGCAGCAAATATTTAAGGGAGGAGTGGAAGTCTTAGCTACATCAGCCTCCAAGATCTTTAACTGATGGAGCATGCTTTTAATAGAGTGTCTCTAAATCTGGGGAGATTTATGATTGAGAAAATGAGAAATGCCTGTAGACTTGATAAGGTAAATATGCCATATGGGAATGTGATTACATCCCTTGTGCAAAAGAAAGGGATATGGGCTAAAAGGTATGATATGGACCTGGTGAAAACTAGAGACCAAGCCATTTATTATGGCAGCTTAGTTAAGATGGGTTATGTGCTCGATGGAGAGAAGTTCATTAAAACCTCCAAAACTGGCCCAAGAAAAGATCACAGTCTACCTGCTCAACCTGAAGAAACTTCTTCCAGATTTTCGAACGAGATGATTTTTAATCTGCTTATGAGGATTGATGGTAAACTAACTAATCAAGGAGTAAAGCTATAGAAGATGGAAGATAAAATCACTGAGTTGGAAAATAAACTGAAGGAGAAAGAAAACATGGCGTTTGAACCTGTGGCTACAGATAGTTCTACCACATCCAGCATTGCACCTGCACAGCAAGGTACTGAAGGTTCAGCAGAGCCAACAGAGAAGTCTGCAAGTTTTGGTACTCAAGCTGAAGGCTTTACCTACAAGTCTACTAGTCCTGTTCTGCAAACTGAGGACTCCCCACAAGGAGTTGAACAAGCAGCCAAATCACCCTTCCCTGAACCTCAAAGCAAAAATGACTCAAAACAAGGGACTGAACTAGCTAGTGCAGAAATTGAGAAACATCAGGCCTCTTCTCCAAATTCAGAGGAAGTTTCCATTATGGACATTTTTCATCAAATGGTTAGAGAGGAACAAGCTGAAAAAGACACTGTCAAGACAACAACTTAGAAGGATGGTGCAAATGTAAGAAAAGGAAAGAAACTTGCTTCAACTCCTAAACTAAAGGCAAAAACAGGGAAACCAGAAGCCACCACAGCACCACCAACTAAGGCAAAACAACCAACTAAAGGAAGGAAGACTATGGCAACCAAGACAGCCTTTCTCAAAAGAAGTAAGTCTTCCAGATTGGTAGAGAAGTCCAAACCAGTCTCAGCCTTTTCTCCTCACAGTCTAGTTCATGTTTCAAATAAATTTTTTCCAGAATCCTCTCCTAAAAAGTCATCTCCTCTCCGAGAACCCTCTCCTTTTCCTCTTAACCCTTTCTATGAAAGTGAATCCTCACCCTCTACTTCATTCTATGAGTAGAATCCCCTTCCTTTGATGCTGACAAAAAGGGGGAGTAGTATGGTACTAGGGGAGCAGGAACCAGAGAATAATGTTTAAAAAATAAAAAATGTTAGGGTAGAAGAACCAAGAACCTAGGAAAGAAAGAAAACAGAACCAGGGGAGCATGAAATTAGAAAAATAAGAGATAGGAAGGCAAAACTAGTCCAGGGGCATTTTCGAAATACTTTTTATTCAACTGTTATTTGTGCCTTGGTGGCACTCAAACACTCAGCTCTAATTTTGTTATTTATGTGGATGTATGTGAAACATGAATGCTGATATGTTTATGATATTTAACTGCTGTAAACTAAAGTCTGATGATGTTTTGATATTTTGACTGTCATAAACAAAATCTGCTGCTAATATGCTGATATGGATTTATATGCTGAATAGATGATGTTTATATAATGTTTGATGAGAATAAGTTATAGATGAAGCATATAGCATATCAATTGAAATGTGGATGATGTAGACACAATATGAAATCAATTGACTATTGACAGCTGTTGAAACATAGATAAAAATCTGTCAAAACTTGCAGCTGAAAAATTCTGGACGCAAATCACTCTATATTGTTGCACATATATATTTTGTAAATATACAATATCATTTTCTATATAATGAGAATAAAACTGGCTGAAATAAAATAAGCAAAATATGCACACACTAAGGGGGAGCTTATACTTAGGGGGAGCAAACCTCAATTCCTGCAAAAAACTAAAAAGAATTTAAAATGACACTATGCTGTTAATCAAGAAGTGTTTTGTCATCATCAAAAAGGGGGAGATTGTTGGCTCCATTAGTTTTTGATGATAATAAAACATTCCCATTTATTTCTGTCTAATTAATTTATTTAAGTGTGCAGAAAATTAATATATGAATTTAATTTCTTAAATCTTCAAAGAGTATTTTTGAAAGAAAAAAAGGGATAAAATCAACAGGATGTAACTAAATAACAAGGAGGAAGCTTATTGGTTAAACAAGGAAGAACACTGGTTGACCAAAAATTCAAATTGGAGCAATGACGGGCTGAAGAGTTTGAGAAACAAAACTAACTTAGTCAACCAAGTTAGTCGACTAAGTGCCCTCTGTCAGAATCTGTAAACCAGAAACAGAATCAACTTAGTCAACCAAGTTAGTTGACTAAGAGCTCTCTGATTGCAATTTAAACCAAAGCACTACAAGACAGATTAACAGCTAGAACTCATCCTCAACTGTTTCCAACAGATATAAACTACCAAACTGCCATCAGAGTTGCATCTCCAAGTATAAAAGGGTCTTCCAACAATGAGAAACAAGTTTTTTGAAGCCTTGAATGAGATTTGAGCTTTAGAAAGAAGAAAAACCGGAAAAGCTTCACTGTATTTGTCTGCACTTAAACGCCTACTCTTTGTCATTGTATTTACCACTCAATCTTGTACCAATAAGATCAACTTGTGATCATAGGTACTTTCTTTAACTTCTCTTCTTGTATACTTAGAGTGAGGGAGTCACTTTAAGGGGTTGTTCAAGCTTAGGAAAGCTTGAATGTTATAGGTTATGGTTGAGCCTTGGAAAACTACTTTGTGTTTTAGTTGAGCCCGTGAAAAACTAGTGTAAAGGTTTTGGCTGAGCTTGCGAAAGGCCATTGTAAAAGCTTAGTGAAAGCTTGCGAATTTCACCGAATTCTTAGTGAATCGTTGAGAAAATCCTTGGTTGGATAATCAAGGTAGTGGATGTAGGTCTTGGACCGAACCACTCTAAATTGTTGTGCACTTTATACTCTGTTTTTACTTTCTTAAGTTTTGGAAATTAGTTCCACATCTTGTCAAGGGCCAAATTGTGCTATTCACCCCCCTCTAGCACATATTAACGGGACCAAACCAGTTATGACGTCCCACATCTCATAATCAATTGCCCTAATATATATTGACATCCTAGTGCACTAGTAATGATAGTTAGAGCCATCAAACAGAGGTGGTCCGTTTGTTGATTGTCCCTCAACAACTACTAATTTTTGTAGAGCCATTTGGATCATCCCAAGGATGTTAGACCTTAATAACAGGGGTTAGGCTCTAATACCACTTGTTGGTTTTAAGTAAATGTGCTAGAGGGGGGGTGAATAGCACTTTTTGGCTCTTGGCAGGATGAGGAACTAATTTGAAAAGCAATGAAAATAAAAATAGAGTAGATAATGCGCAGAAATTTAGAGTGGTTCGATCCAAGACCTGCATCCACTACCTTGATTGATCAACCAAGGATTTTCTAAATAAATCCACTATGAACGGTGAAATTCACAAGCTTTCACCAAGCTTTTACAATGGCTTTTACCAGGCTTGGCCAAAACCTTTCACAATAGTTTTTATTGGGATCAACTAAAACCCAACACCTAACTTTTCAAGGCTAAGTTAGAACCTATACCCAATCAAGCAATCCTAGCTTGAATCAATCTCTTAGAGTGACTCGTTCACTTTAAGAATACAAAGAAAGAAGTAAGAAGTAATGAGAGTGTACCTACGATCACATGGTTGATCTAAGTGGTACAAGTGAAGTGCAAATCACAATTACAAAGATGAAAGTTGAGTGCAGTAAATGAGCAATAAGTGTTTTTTTGTTTTTTAGCTTTTTTTTTGTGTTCTTGGAAGCCTTCTGTCACAGCCCAAATCTCGAGCCATGACCGGCACATGGGCCTAATAGGCATAGCCCACTAAGCCCAAGCAAGCCTTTTTATGCAATCTTGATCATCATTCCCAACCATCATTTCTAAAACCACATATTGTAATTCTTTACTAAAATATTTCAGTAACATTTTTTAGTGACCCAATACTTACAATTTTATTATGTCAAAATAATGTCACCCGTCTGCCAACTTCTAGTTGCATCAGTAATCAAATATACATATTTGACTTATAACATGGATACTAGAGGATTTCATTACATATGCATGTTCACAGGTATCAGACCCTTGACCGTCAGCGGATTGACCGTGGGTGAAGGTACAACTATTAAGATGCCATAGTACCTACCAAGAAGATGAGCATACATGGAATACTCAATCTAGGTCCCAACTGCCTCCAAATCAGAAAACATGAAGTTTAAAAATGTGAGTATAAAACTCAGTGAGTGAACATAATAAGGGAACAAGCAATCGATAGGAAGAATTTGGAAATCATGATGCACTTGTTTCAAAAACAATGCAATTGATTTAATTTCTTACTAAAAACCCCTCGTTTCAAACTTTGATTAATAACCTCATAGTGTTGCAAAAACCCATGATCAATCCATGAAGTTAAATGGGTGAAAAATAGGTCAAAATCAAGCAAGGTAGCAAGCATGGCAGCAAGTTTCTCGCTGCAGCGAGAAATAGTCTCAGTTTGCATATGTTTCGGTTTTTCTAGTATATCTCCCACTAAAGAAGTTAAATTGACCTGATTTTTAGACCATTAGAAAGCTAAGAGGCAGGGATACAAGTTTTATGTTTACCACTTTTCCCAATTCTGACAGAAAGGTAGTCAAAATATTCGTCGAAGTAAAAGCACTACACTAGGACCTTAGAGTTTCTCACTACAGCAAGAATAAATCTCGCTGCAGTGAGAACCAGGCTAGTGTGACCCCTACAACCCGAGAGTTTCTCATTACAGCAAAAATGAATCTTGCTGCAGCGAGAAACAAAGCATTGTAATTGAAATAGGTCTTGTTACATCAAAAGCCATTTTCTTGTTGAAATAAAAAGCAATTTGGGAGCAATTAACAATGCCAACACACAACACAATCACAATTATTTTCATAAACTTTCTATAACATATATATACTTGTATATACATACATCATCATGCATATCATCCCACCATCATCAGCTCATGTGCACTCCCCACTCGCACATAGCTAGGTCATCATTAGCTCAAGTGCACTCCACACGGCACATAGTTGGGTCATCATCAACTCATGTGCACTCCTACACGCACATAGTTGGGTCATCATCAGCTCATGTGCACTCCCACACGCACATAGCTGGGTCATCATTATCACATAAAAAAAACATCCAATGCATATTATACATATCAACATATTGTGATAACACATGAACCATTATATGGCACACTTTCACAAGATAGAAACATTCACCAAAGGCTTGTTCCCTAGGTAGATTTTTAAGGAAAAGTTGGATAAAATCATTCAAATGTTTTGTGCAAATACATTCACATTCTCAGAACAATTTTGAAATGCAAGTTCACTCATCGGTCTTGTTAATTCTTTTGCTTGACTTTAGCCTCAACTAATACTCCAAATGGACATGTGAGGCCTTGTTGGAACTTATACACACACAACATCACCACCAGCGTAAATTGGCATTAATATAATTTCAAAAGCTCTTTCCTAAATCAAGTTCTACTAGTTATTCCTAACTAGCTTCCAATTGCCATTAAGTGGCTAGTTATTTACACCACTCTAGTCACCCTAAGAGTGAATAAACAACCTCAACGATAAAACACTCACAAACCCCATTGTTAGCCATTATCAACAACTAAAGAAATTTAACCTTAACTTATACTCACTTTGATGGTCTTTGTAGTTGAATTCTCTTTCAAAATTCTTCAAGCTAACAAGGGAAATGCTCTCTCTCTCTCTCTCCACATGTCCAGCTAATGAGAGGAAGATGGAAGTAAGACTTTTTAATGGTTTTAAGGTGAAAGAGTGAAAGAGCACAAAAAGTTCTATGAAAAAGTGCTCAAAAGTATGAAAATTGAAGCTAGAGAGAGAAATTTATGAAAGCTTTAAGGGAGGCTCCCATGGAGATGAAGAAACGTGAGATGGGAAGGGAAGAAGAAATGGCTGAAAGTTGTTGGAAATTGCTAGAGCTTTATATATTTATATCTAAAGTTTATCCATTTCTCACATAAATTACCAAAATGCCCTTAACATGGTGACTTTGTCTTCCTCCCATCCTTTGTGCAACCTTTTACTCTTTCGACAGTGGGACAATGTCCATAATAGTCTAGAAATACTCGGGTTCACGAAAACATAAAAATTTAGACCCGATATGCAAAATGACCATTGTGCCCCATATTGTGAAAATTATCATTATTTTTATCTTCTTCATTTATTTACCATCATAAACATCATTTATTCATTTCCTAGGCCTATTTAGACCTTAATAGCATAAAAAAAACCCACTCATAAGAGCTCACTAAAAGAAATTATGAAATTACCCCTAGTCCACATTATCGCGTCTACTTCTAGTTATGTGTCTATAGAGATCGAGATTTCACAGGTTCATTTTTGAATTACCCTTTTTAACTCGATAATTAACCTCAATTGGCATCCCTAAACTTTATTAGCCATCGTATCAAAATACGGGGTACTACACCTTCAATGCATTTCTAGCTATTGGAACCTTCTTTTATACTTGGAAAATCAGTTCTGATGTGAGTTAGACAGTTTTTGACCATTGAAAATAGTTTGGTAGCAATTCTGGCCGTTTGTCTGTCTTCTAATGCACAATTCAAAATTTCTGGCAGAATGCTCTTAGTCAACTAACCGATGTCTTAGTTGACTAAGTCGTCTCTATCTTCTGTTCCCAGTTTCTGGCAGTGTGCACTTAGTCGACTAACTCATTCCTTGGTCGACTAAGTTGGTTCTGTTTCTCAATACTCTTCAACCCGCTAACTTTTGATTTAAATCTTAGCTGACTAAATCTTCATTAATCGACTAAGGGGCTTTTGTCTTGTTAATCAATTGTGACTTTCTTATTCCTATGCTCTTTGATATGTGCATTTGAATGATTGATTATTTATTTGCATACAATTTTTGTCCTGCACACTCAAGTAGAAATATTAGACACAAATGAATAGGAATGTTTTATTATCATCAAAAATTAATGGAGCCAACAATTAGGAATGGATAATATTACTAATACTTATTAGTAAAGACTTTCCATATATGGAAAACTATTTCCATACATGGAATTAAAAAAATTGAACTCGACATTAGTTGCACACTAATTTCAGATGTCTCATATGATTAACAATTAGAATAAGACATAGTTTTAATTTTATGTTTATGTGGATGGATGAATGTGGACTAGGCTCAATATGATTGTGGATGCATGGTTAAATTTTATCATGGCATTTATTTATTAAATAAGGTCTGCACACCTTGCCTTTCTCTTAATTTTCAAGGATTGTAAAATTCTTTCCTCAATTAACTCTCTTCGGATGTATTTCTTTACTAAAATGTAATTAGTTACATATAAGTATAGAATTAGGATTAGTTTAAGAGTTATTTTACAATTCGAATATGAAGACCTAAATATGCCATGAAGATACAAGGAGGAAGATTACAATATGTTGTATGTTATCCCCTCAGTTTGACCAAGCTAATTTCCTTCAATGGCTCAAGGAAACTAGTATAGATAAAGTCCATTATCATCCAAAGTAGTATGCATGAGATAGATTTATTTATGTAATTAATAAATACTATGCATGCAAAGATGAGATCTTAACTAAGTCAAAAATAAGAAAATCCTTCAGTAAATATTGAGTCACATGCCACTCATGATTAAGTTACCTTCTACTATATAGCAAGATAACTTGGTTGCTCTTTTAATCAAAGACTTGTTGAGCACACTCAAGGTCATACTTTTACACGAGTATATTTGAGCTATTGGTGGGTTTTACTCCACTAGTTTCATAAAATTCGAATGCTTGAAAACTTGATTATTATGGAAACTAGAGGCAATGGCTAGGCGAAACGTATATGATATGCTTAGGCAATGTGTTGTTACTTAGCTGATCTAGGAGTTGTATAGAGATATAATTAGTAAGCTTAGTTGCTTGCCTAATCCACCTATCATGGGTTGTTGAGCACACTCAAGGTCATGATTAAAATGGATAGGGATCCTAGCCCACTAAAAGAATCCTTGTAGAGATCTCTCGAGGTGATTTAGAGGCTTATCATCTTAAAGAAAATAGTGGGAGTAATCAATTTATGATTTATTATCTCATCTTAATTGATTATAATAAATAATTACTCATAAACGTTTTTTAAATGTCTAAGTTGTTAGAATGCAAATACACATGACTTTGCACGGCATACTTGATGTCATCATGAAATTTAGGCCAAAATGTTTGGACTGGTATATCAAGTTGAGAAACGTTTTCAAATATCTATTTAGAATAGATGTCATTAAGGAAGATATCCTTACCTTCTTGACAAGGTCAAAGAATAGGAAACTTGTTGAAGTTTTACCTTTGACCATGTATATGATTGAAGTAAATCTATCTACTATTAATCCATCATCATGGGTATTAGATACTGGATGTGGGTCACACTTATGTAATGGCATGAAGGTGCTGGAAACGAGTAAAAGATTAATGAAGGGAGAGGTGGTCTTAAGAGTAGGAAATGGAGCAAAGGTTGTTGCACCGGCTATGGGGACAGTTACCATACCTTTACCTTCTGGGTTGATCTTGGAATTAAGAGACTACTACTATGTTCCTTTCATATCTTGAAATATCATATCTGTGTCATACTTGGCATTATATGATAATATTGAATTTTGCATTCAGGGTAATTGTTGTTCTTTCTCGAAGGGAGAGATGCATTATGGTGCAGGGACACATTCGAATGGCTTCTATATTCTTAATCCTAAGAGACCCATATTCAATATAGAGGTCAAGAAAGCAAAGAAAAATGATCCAAAACTATGCTACATCTGGCACTATAGGTAGACACATCAATGAGACTCGCTTAACCAAATTACACAAACAAGGTTACATCAATCCATTTAATTATGAATCGTATGGAATGTGTGAATGTTGTCTCCTTGGTAAGATGACCAAGTCACCTTTCACCAAGAAGGGTGAATAAGCTGAGGTGCTACTGGACTTGTACATTCGGATGTATGTGGTCCTATGAATACTAGTGCTAAAGAGGATACTCCTATTGCATCATCTTCATAGATGACCATTCTCGCTATGGTTATGTATATTTGATGAAACATAAATCTGAATCCTTTGACAAATTTAAAGAATACAGAGTGGAGGTTGAGAAACAAACTCGAAAGAATATTCTCACTCTTAGATCTGATCGAGGAGGAGAATATCTTAGCCAAGAGTTTCAAGATTATCTAAAAGAGAATGGGATTCTCACACAATGAACTCCTCCAAGGACTCCACAGCATAATAGGGTGTTTGAGAGAAAGAATCGAACATTATTGGACATGGTTCGATCCATATGAGTCGTGTACATCTTCCTATATCTTTCTGGGGATATGACCTAGAAACTGCTGCTTGCATATTGAACCAGGTTCTTACCAAATCAGTTGATAAGACACCATATGAGATATGGAGTGGGAAAAGGCCAAGCTTGTCTTATGCCAGGATTTGGGGATGTATTGTTTATGTGAAGTGTACAATGTCTGATAAGCTAGAAGCGAGATCAGACAAATGTAAATTTGTGGGATATCCTAAAGGAACAAGCGGATATTATTTCTATAGTCCCACTGAGCAAAATGTGTTTGTCTCAAGGCATGCCACTTTCCTTAAGAAAGAGTTCTTAAATGAAAAGGCTAGTAGGAGTAAAGTTGCACTCGAAGAAGTTCAAGACCCACAAATTGACATTCCATTGAAACTTGAGCCTGAGATTGTGACAGCTGATGTACAACCACAATATCAAGAGGCACAACCACTCAAAAGGTCTAGTAAAATACGTCAAGCTCCAAAGATATATGGAGTTCTCTTGGAAAGGGACACATTGACCATAAATGATAAGCCTACAACCTATGAAGAGGCGATGTTGGACATCAATTCTGAAAAATGGCTAAAAGCCATGAAATCTGCAATAGATGCCATGGATACCAACCAAGTATGGACTTTGGTGGGTCCACTTAAAGGGATAAAACCCACTGGGTGCAAGTGGGTCTTTAAAAGAAAAACTAATGTAAATGTCAAGGTGCAAACCTTTAAAGCTAAACTGGTATCAAAAGGTTATAAACAAAGACAAGGTATTAACTTTGAAGAAACCTTTTCACCAGTTGCTATGCTTAAATCCATTAGGATTTTGCTAATAATTGCTGCATACCATGGTTATGAAATATCGCAAATGGATGTAAAAACTACATTCCTTAATGGAAACTTGCAAGAGAAAGTGTACATGGCACAACCTAAAAGTTTTATATCCATTGCTAATGCTAATAAAGTGTCCAAACTTCAAAAGTCCATTTATGGACTTAAGCAAGCTTCTCAAAGTTGGAACATCCATTTTAATGAAGTTGTAAAAAGGTTTGACTTCATAAAAAATGAGGACGAACCATGTGTCTATAAAAAGGATAATAGGAGTGCCATAATTTTCCTAGTGTTCATAGGAAATGATATACCATTGCCGCAATCTACAAAAATTTGGTTGTCTAAACAATTCTCCATGAAGGATTTGGGAGAAGCAACTTACATTTTAGGAATAAAGATCTATAAAGATAGATCTAAAAGATTATTAAGTCTCTTCCATTCCATATACATAGACAAAGTGCTAAAAAGGTTTAGCATGATGGAGTCCAAGAAGGGACAGTTGCCTATGTTGTAAGGCATATATCTCTCTAAGGACATGTGTCCAAAGAATAAAGAGAAGAGAAATCGCATGGATAAGATCCCATATGCTTCAGCAATAGGATCTATCATGTATGCGATGCTTTGCACTAGACCAAATGTATCTTATGCTTTAATTGTCACGAGTAGATGCCAAACTAATCTTGGTAAAGCTCACTGGATAGCTGTGAAAAACATCTTAAAGTACTTACGAAAAACTAAAGATGTATTTTTGGCTTATAAAGGAGGTGAACTCCAAGTTAGGGATTATACGGATGCAAGCTTTTAAATTGACAAAGATGATAGCAAGTCACAAAGTGGATATGTGTTCACACTCAATGGAGGTGCAGTGAGTTGGAAAAGTTTCAAACGAACGACAATTACGGACTCTACAATCGAGGCTGAATACATCTCTGCATCTGAGGCAGCAAAAGAGGCAATTTGGATTAAGAAGTTCATTACTGAACTATATGTTGTTCCTAGCATTGTTGATCCAATACCTTTGTATTGTGATAACAATGGAGCCATTGGACAAGCAAAGGAACCAAGGTCTCATCAGAAATCCAAACATGCATTGCAACATTACCATGTGATCAAAGGGATCATTGGAAGAGGGGACATTTGCATATAACGTATACCCACTAAGGATATTGTCGATCCTCTCACTAAAGCATTGTCCCAACAAAAGCATAATCATCATGTTGAGAACATTGGTATTAGATACTTAGGCAATTGGCTTTAGTGCTAATGGGAGATTGTTAGTATAAGCCCTACAAGCTAATCTGTGGTGGTATGGGAAATGTAATTTTGAGATATTCATGTATGATATTTTGTTATTCATAATAACATTGAGGTAGCTCTCTATCCATAAGTTTGTGATTTAATTACTTTTTGTACATATGTAGATAAAGCCCATGGAACTATATATGCCTTGCAAAGGAATTGTATTGGGATACAATTATGAGATCCTTATGCTTTAAAGCTTTGTTCCTAAAAGTTCTAATCATTGTATTATTGAGACAGGGCATCAATAATGCTAAAAAATCAACACATGTTATGTTCCTTACTTGTGAAGTAAGCAATCGCTCTCATAGGTTAAAGTTAGAAATACTTGGAACTAGCATGTGGGTGCTTCCCATGGGAAAATGAGTTCACTGAACATGACCAACCATGAGAAGTGCATTTGGTACCTCAATCAAGTGTCTATGCAATACTTCTCATGTGTCAGTTGTGCAACTACTCCCTAGACTTGAGACACTAGGTTGTCTTGTATGTAGAGTACTATGCTTTGATTTCATCCCTACGGATGCCTAACCAAGGATGCCAAAGCAAGATGTTTTTAGGTATAATATGAAGCATATAAAGGCAAATGAGTGATCAATATAGGAATCATCACCCCAAGTGATTCAAGGGAAAATATCTCATTAGTCCTTGGTTGACATTAGCTTAATCAAATCCTTGGCCAAGGTGATTAGGAGATTATGAAATGAGTTTCATAAGTTTCCATAAAGCTAATGATCTAACTATAGAAACAAATATGGAGGTCGATAAAAGTAGGCATTGCACCAAACTCTTATCATCTCCGGGATATATGATGAGGGAATGAATTACACTAAAAGGTTGTCAAAGAATCCTTTGACTTTCCAAACAATTATGTGGCCATGATGCATTGCTAAATGCCAATCATGGTCTATGGAATTGAATTAGTTAATTTAAAATTGAATATGATTCATTTAAATTAATTAATAATATTATAATTCAATTCCATTTCCAACATGTTAGGAACCTAATGGGTCACACATAAAGGTTGCAATTTGGATTAAATTGAGAGTATGATGATTTAAGTTAGACTTAAATCAAATTTTAAGTTTTAACTACTAAGAACCTAATTAAAAGAGTGTAATTAGGTATTGGTTAAATATTATAATTGTTATAATATTAAAGACTCATTTTGTAAATTTTAATAAGTTAAACCTAGATATAAATATCACATTATAGCCACTCTTTTATATATAGAAAAAAAAAACAAAAGAAAAAAAGGGTTTTTCTCTTGAACGCCACCACTCTTGAGAAGTTTTTTTTTTTTTCGAAACCTTCTCCTTTGATTCTTTGCTGAAAATCAAAGAAGAAAAGAGGACAAATCGTTGTCCATTTGCTAGCACAAGCATGTGGCATAAAGCTCTCTCCTTGAGAAGGATCCGTTGCAATCGTGTGTGCAACATTGGAGGCCAAGCAATTGAATGGCTAGGATTCTTTTATATAAAAAGTGTTCACGTTTTGTCACCAAAAGGAATCCATTTGATTACGATATCACTTGGAAAGGAAAAACTTTTTCTGATTTTATGTGGTGCTTAACTTTGCATTAAACAACCAATGTGATCCAAAGGTAGGAGGCATGGTTTTTATTTTATTTTAATTTTTTTTATTATTTCACTGCGTTGATGCTCTAATCATGTCATTCCTAGCATCACTGGCCTCAAATACATCAACAATCTCATTTTAAATTATTCATAGCCTAATAACCGTATATAGATAAAAAATCTCACATCAATTCATGCATCAATATTTCATCGATAATTGGGCAATTTATTCCCACAACGTGGTATAACCATCACACTAACTTTGTCATAGCATATCCATAAGCCATTCAGATTATACATCACCTAGATGTTAGCTCATGCTTAGCAATAGCGATCACAAACAAACACATGTATTAACGTATATTAATAATATCATAGCTTAGGCATACACAATACTTAGAACCATGGCAGTGCATATTATCATGCGTGATGCATCACATGCAGTATCAAAGGTAAACCCCACTCACAATGACAAATTGGAGGTGCTCGACAATCAAGCTTCAATCCCTAGGCTCCAATCATATTTCAGCTCACAAATGTGCTCAAATGGCTCAATCTTCCCTTAAGCACATTGCAGCATCACAAAACTAATTAAATCCTAGCTTTTGAAAAATGTCAACTTTTCTATAAATAACCAAATTCTTAACAATCCAACATATAAGCTCAAATCCTTCAATAATGAGCTAAACCCATACCTTAAGGGTTGGATTGTACAATTCTTAGCTCCAAATTCCTTAGGAAACTCAAGAGGCAAATCTCACCAAAGCTAGACCAAATCACTTTAAGTTATTAGCCAATTCAATTGAAAATCAATCGGTAAAAATATTTAATCTTACCTCAATAATGTTTCCCGAAGCTCTAATCTACTCAAATCCATTCTAAATAGTTTAAAAAGTCAATCTAGGAGGTTAGGGTTTTGAGTTTTAGAAAAAGAAAGCAAAAATCATAAATCAAGCCTTTTGGGAGTAAAAACTCCTACTTTTAACACTTAAAATCCATGATTTGTGTTTGGAGTTTAATGGGTTTGAAAGGTGTAAAAGTTAAGAGAAAATGGTGGAAGAACAAAGGTCTGGGAGAAAAATGAAGAGAATTTCATTTTTGGGGCTTTTAAGCCCGTTTTAAGCTGACTAAGCATCCTAGGATCAACTATGGAGGGTCTATAGTCAATCTTGGACCAGAAAGTTTGTGTCTCACCCCTTTTCCCCTTCACAGGATTAACTATAGAGGGCCTATAGTCGATCTTGGACTAGAATGCCCTTTTTTATTCAATTTTTGCTTCACAGAATCGTCCATGGATCAGAATGTTTGCATTTCTTCCTTTTGAGGATTGACTATAAAGGACCTATACTCAATCCTGGACTAGAATGCATGATTTCCCTGCCCTTTACTTCACAAGATCGACCCTTCATGCACTAGAATTGACTTCTTAGGTCCAAATTCGTAAAAATTGTTCGTTGTAAAGTCTAAACCCATCCTAAATCTCTTCCACAACCTCAAACCATTCATATAACATGAAATCCTCACATATAAATATCCAAATATATCATTAAAAGTGAAAATCTCACATAGATTTCAAACCATATAGCCCACCATATTCAAGCTCTAAGATTTGCAGTCTAAGTACCATAATTATCATTCTCATCTCAACTCATCAAGAATGCTTAATATCCAAGCATGTACTCATCACCCAAATTCAAATCCTCATTATGCTCTATGTCACATAATATACAAATCAAAACTTAGCATAATTTGCATTAAGCATCATATTTATCAAGGTGTCAAATACTGCACTATACCATTCATGTACCAAACATATGCACAACAATATTTTGAGCTTTCACATGCTCATATATCATATTCATTGCTCTATGGACATAGGCATACCTTTAAGCTTTTAAACATATACAAAAACATTCAATTTAGCTCATCAATTGGCTTGGTTCACTTTACATAGTTCATACCAAAAATCGAGGGTGTTATAGTTTGGTTAAAGAATGAGAACTTAATAAGTACTGCACTAGAAGACTTGAAGGGCTAGAAGAAGAGGACAAAGGGCCTTGAATAATTTTTTCCAAAATATTCTCTTTTGATTTGTTTTCAAAGTCTTCCAAGTGTTAAGGAAGCTTGTATTTATAGTTGCTGAAGCTTTAAGGGTAGTTGGGACTGCATTTAATGTGAAAACAGTTTTCTTCTCTTCATTCAAAGCTCCAACAGTTATATTGTATCGATACATATGTGAATGTATCGATACATTGCTTCTTTTATTTTTGAATTCCCACTATGATGCATTGATACATTTGTGTGTGTACCGATACATTTAAACTTGCTTACAAGGGTTTTGACATTCTGTTTAAAATATATCGATACATTTACTAATGTATCGATTCTATTGAGGTAGTGAGCATTCTATTGAAAATGTATCGATACATTTGAGAAATGTATCGATAGGTTTGAAGCAGTAGCATTCTATTGAATTTCTATCTATACATTTGAAAATTTATCGATAGATTGAGTTTGACCTTTGAGTTTTGACTTTTCTCAAGAACATGTATCGATAGATTTCAAAATCTCTCGATACTTGTCCAAATGTATCGATAATAAAGAACATGTATCAATAAAATTGAACCAGAATGCAATTTTAAAAGTCCTTTTTCATTGTTTTTCTTCTCAAACTCATTTGAAAGAGTTAAGGAATGTGTACACTTGATATTCCAAGACTTAAATGAATTTTGATCAGTTTATTTTTGTCATTTCAAAACACAAGATTGATTTGAAAGGTATAGAGCTAATTGTACTTGTGAAAAAAATTCCAAGAAAGTAGAATCTCGCCAATCTATTAACAAAGACTCTAACACAGAAGAGTTTCAAAGGTCACTTAAAAGGTCTTAGAATGAAGGGTATATCATACTTGCTTTAAGGTAACTGGGAGATTGTTAAGAATTTGAAAATATGGTATCCTAAAAGCAAGTATATTCTCATATTTAAATTCCGTTTAATTTATTTATATTGAAAGTATATTTTGACAATAAGGCGAAGAGTTTGTTTTAAGTATTTATTATCTGGTTATAAAGGTGACAAGATTCTAATGAGGAATTAAAATACATTTGTATGAAGAGCCTTACATAGAACTGTAAACACCATTTTTTTATAGATATCACTATAAACACCATTTTTTTATATATATCTAATTAATATTTATATATGTGTTTTTATTTTTCATGTGCTTTATTTTATTTTTATTATCTTATTTTATTTTATTATTAGTCAAATTCCATTAAGTGTCCAATGGGCTTAATGAATAAACCCAAAGTCGGGGCCTATTAGTAAAAAATAGACACACCAGGTTAAAATGAGATTAAAATAGATAAAACTAACTAAATGAAATTAAATTTAACAAGTCAAGATTAAAACTTGATAAACTCCAGAACGTTCTAGAAACTAGGAAGAACAAGAAAACAAAATAAAAAATTATAAAAATTTAAAATTTAAAAAGGAAAAGAGAGATGCTAGATGGGCATGGCTCAACAAGGTGCGTTTTGCATCCTGCCAAGGACAATGCTACCATACCAGAAGCGAAACGTTTGCGTCTGGCAGGTGCCTCACAACACTAGGGGAGCACAAGTGGCACCCCCAGCACCCAAAAAGGGCAGCTTTATTCCCAAAATTCGAAAAAAGCAAAGGAAGCCTAATTTCAAAGAGAAACACAAAAAAATCACAACTTTTAGCCTAGCCAAAAAGCCCTAAAAACCTTAGAAAACCCTAGAGCAAAAATCCTAACTTCCTATTCTATCAACCAGCAATACCACAACCACAAAAAACAAAATACTCATAAACTAAAAAACATGTGGGATGCAATTATTAGTCCCAAGTAAATGTGCTAGAGGGGGGGTGAATAGCACAATTTGGCTCTTTCAAAAATTGGTCCTAAATGGGAACAAATGCAAGTGAAAAGAAAGAATGAAAATAAGAACAAAAACAGAGTAGACAACATAGCAGAATTTAGAGTGGTTCGGTCCAAGACCTACATCCACTACCTAGATTGTTTAATCAAGGATTTTCCAAACAAATCCACTATGAACAGTGAAATTCACAAGCTTTCACCAAGCTTTTACAATGGCTTTTACCAGGGTCAGCCAAAACTTTTCACAATAGTTTTTACCGGGATCAACTAAAACCCAACACCGAACTTTTCAAAGCTAAGTTAGAACCTATACTCAATCAAGCAATCCTAGCTTGAATCAATCCCTTAGAGTAACTTACTCACTCTAAGAATACAAGGAGAGAAGTGATAAGAGTATACCTATGATCACAAGGTTGATCTAAGTGGTACAAAGTGAAGTGCAAATCACAATTACGAAGATAGGAGTTGAGTGTAGTAAATGAGCAGAGAGTATTTTCTGATTTTTTTTTTAGCTCTTTTTTGTCCTTGGAAGCCTTGATTGCATTTCTAGCAGTTGGAAGCCTCTTTTATACTTGAAAAATTAGTTCTAAAGTGAGTTAGATAGTTTTTGACCGTTGGAAATAGTTTTGTTACAGTTCTGGCCGTTAATCTATCTTCTAGTGCTCAATTCAAATTTTCTAGTAGAGTGCTCTTAGTCGACTAACTTATGTCTTAGTCAACTAAGTTGTCTCTGTTTTCTATTTCCAGTTTCTGATAGTGAGCACTTAGTCAACTAACTTACTTTTTGATCAATTAAGTCGGTTTTGTTTTGAAGTCCAGATTTCTGGCAGTAGCTTCTTAGTCGACAACCCACATCTTGGTTGACTAAGTCTTTTCTGTAATTCAATAATCTTAAGCCCGTCAACTTTTGATTTAAATTTTAGTTGACTAATCCTTCATTATTCAACTAAGAAGCTTCTATTTTGTTAATTAGTTGTGGCTTCTTATTCATATGCCTTTTTTGATATGTCCCATGGAATAATTTATTTATCATTGGCAACAATTCTTGTCCTGCATACTCAAGTAGAAATATTTTTAGTATGTGATTATTTAAAATAAAAAGATAAAAATATGTAGAAAAGTTATCAAATGTTAAGTTAAAAAAATATTAAGTGAAAAGAAATAGAAAAATATAAATAGAGAGATAGATAAATATTTGATAATAAAAAGATAGGTTAGTTAGATAGAATATAGATATCTAAAAGAAAAATGAATGCCTAACCTAAAATTAGTAATAAATAACAACATTAGATCCAAGCTAAAATATAAGTATATGAGAGAAATAAGTAAATATTTAGCAGTAAAAATATAAAACTAAGTAAAATAATATCTGGTTAGAAAAACTTAATTTAGCTAAAGGAAAATGCATGAGTATGTAAAAACATATAAGATAGTTAGTCATAGGAAAAATAGACTAAAAAAACAATAATAATAAAACAGATAATCACATAAAAATGAATTAAGTAAATAGAAGAAGATATATCTACTAAAAATAAGTTAGGTATGTAATAGAAATAAAATGTTTAACTGTACAAATTTTTATATATAGGTGTATATAGAATGTAAAAGAATATAACATAGTATAAAATTATAAATATATAAATAGAATGGTTATTTTGAGTTAACCCTATGATACTCAGAAAGGCAAAGAGCTGTTATTTTTGGGATGAATTTCCTAGGTGCAGAATTCAATGAGGATTTTCATCGAAGTGACGGGATAAATCCAAATCCTATATTCCAATACCCCATTAATTCAAACAATCATCTTAAACGCTCAAAGAAATAAATTTATATAACGTTTTGTCTAAATTAAAATCCATATAGTTATTTAATCAATTTAAACAATTATTGTAAATAAAAGATTAGTTATTTATTAAAAAAAATAGTCCAATAAAATAAAATAATATCAACATATAATATTAATTAAAAATTATTGATTAAAATAAAATCTTTCTTTAAAATGTATATAGTAAAAATAAATGAGGTATTTAATTGTATTAAACTATTAAATATATATAAATTATAAATCAACTAAGTTATATTTATAAGCACGCTCATTTGGCATCATTCACGATTTTTATTTTGGCATAGCATATGACACATATATTTTGTTAATGGGACGAAACCTCCGATGATGGGATTTCCTTGAAGGACTTGTAAAGATGAGTTCTTCCGAGAACATCCCTAAGTGAGGAAAACTTCAAGACTTCATCAAAGCATTGGGATGGTCTACAAATGATTTTCGAATACAAGGTTTTCCCTTCTCGTTATTTAAAATTGATAAATCATGACATCATTTCACAATTGCATCATATGCATCCATAAAGCTAAATAATCAAACTTTGGTTTAAAGAATAATAATAATAATAAAATAAATAAACAAGATTAGGGAAACATAGGAATAAAATCAAAATTTAAGGTTGATATAGGATAACAAATGATTAAATGATACCGTTAATGGAATGACTATCATGAGGGTACTAATCCTTTCTCGGGTGTAACCGTAGTCCCGAACTCAACTCTAAAAATTCGTAGACCAGGTTATTGTTCTTTTGGCAGACCTAAAATCAATTTAGGAATTCATCGAAGAGAACAAATTTAACAGGTAGCGAATCGCATCTAGACAAAAAAGATTGGTGGCGACTCCCTTAAATTTTCCAAGTTTAACTGTCGAGTTCCCCGAACCCTGCACGTTACAACAGCTTGGCGACTCCACTGAGGACAATAAAGAGTCAAGAAATTAATTAATTATAAGTTATCCTAAACCCTAAATAATTTAGTGTTTTCTTTAATCTCGAGCATTTACTTTGTGCATTATTATTTGTTTCATTTATTTTTTTTCATTATTGTTATTTTATTGTCATTAGATAATTGTGGGGGAATTTAGGATAAAGGGATATGAGGTTATTGATCAAAGGTTGGTATGTTCCTTCACACACATGACACATCTTACATTTATTCCTAAGCTTTCTACCCGAGCTATATCCTTTGTTAGGAGGGGGTTTAGTAGCTATGTTCTCGTGAGGTGATAACCTCCGCATGGGCTAGTGAACCCACTCAGATTGAACCCAATTCATTCGAAGCTTTTAATAAGTAAGGACCAGGGTGCCTTACTAGTCCGAGTGGACGACAATGAGTAACAATTTGGGAACTTATAGCTTTGTCAAACCCAAACCCAACATATAGAATGCCGTGAGTAGCATTTTCCTAGGTAGAGCCTTACCCGTGAGAATGTACCCTTTGAATAGGCACACATGAAGGAGCTTCCCTTACTCCCTTTACTTTAAAACTTCCCACCAAAATAGTAATAAATCATGGTGTAAATAACATCTGACAACGTGGTAAATACCCATGATCTTAAACATTACTTTTCTTAAAATACAAGTTAATGTTCTTTAATTTTATTTACTATATTGACTTGAGCTTGTTGTCATTTTTATATGCACATTTGCATCATAATTTTGCATATCAAGAAAGTATTTGTCACTTGACAACCATTGACGAGGGAGAATCCAATTGCATTCATGGAGTCATCATGGCCACTTTCAGGCTATGACGAGATATATGAAGTGACTCAGCACATGGCAAGCACTCAACGGAGCTAGGGAGATTGCCTAGCAAAAGGTCACATTTCATCACTACCTAATAGGCTCCATCTTGATCTTAAACAAAACGAATTTACAGACTTGCTTGATATATGGAAAAGGTGAGGTATCACGACTCAAGGAAATTTTGACAAGAAATGTGGCCACATAGCCCAACTCCTGAAGGTTCAAATTGATGATCAATTGTTGAAGGCCATCGTGCAATTCTGAGATCCATTGTATAGATATTTTGTTTTTAATGAGGTGGATATGGTGCCGACAATTGAAGAATATTCAGCTTTACTCCAAATTGACCTTGACAATCCAACCAAAATATATTGGAGAGGACAAAAGACCGACCATAGATGAAAGTTAGCCAAAATGATGAGTGTAACTCCCGAGGAAGTCAACCAAAACTTAAGGAAAAAGGGAAACAATAAATGCATCACATGAAGCTTTTTACGCAGTTACATCATGAAGCATCAAGACACTGAGCAAGGTCAGCTTGCGATGGCATTAGGAATATATGGGCTAGTAATCTTTCCAAAAGTTTTAGGGCATAAAGAGGTGGGAATTATAGACTTCTTCGAGCAAGTTATCAACAAGGTCAATCCTTCACCATCAATCCTAGCAAAAACTCTCAGATCGCTGAACTATTATCGAAGAAAGAAGAAAGGACGATTTGTGGGATGTGCACAACTTCTTTCCATCTGGATAATAAGTCACTTTGAATGTAAAGTCAAGTGGTTCAAAAAGCCATTTCATCCACAAAGTGCTCCCATCAAAGAATTTTGTGAGAGTGAATGGCCAGAGAACAAGACTAAGGAGCAATGGATTTCTAAGCTTAGAAAACTCATAAGTGTTAAGGTAACGTGGAGAGCTCCGTGGATGCCTCGTCACCGAGTTATGTATAAATGTGGAGATAAACCTTGGGTATCGTTAATGGGACCATGATGAGTGATCAGTTATGCCCCAATCATGGTAAGAAGGTAATTCGGATCAAAGCAATTTGTGTCGATGACACATCGACTCAACACTTTGGAGTTTGCTTATGGAGAGCCTGAATTCTTGAAAGAGATTAAGGAGATTGCACGAGCATGGAAAAAGACAAGTCCGGTAGACTAAGAAAGGTACATTGATGACATTATTACTAGGTACCTGATGTGGCATGCCTAAAAAGTTAACGATGTGGTAAACCCTCAAGAAGATGCATCTCATCGCCCAAATTGATCTAGAACCTCAAGATGTTTTCTTCGAGAGTGAGTTGGCTTGAAAGAAGTCCAAAGCTAAAAGTGGCAATTGGAAGCAACGATATGAAGATCTCCAAAAAGAGTGTGAGAAGATGAAAAAAAAGCAGCTGATTAAAGAAGGAAAGTTCAAAAAATAGAAAAAGATTAGGAAAAGAAGTGCGAAAGCCTGAATAATAGGTTTTCCACCATGACCAGTGAGCTCCAAAGGGAAATACAACTGAGAGAAAATCGAGGCAATGAGCTTCAAGCATACAATGATGGATTGAGAAACCAGGTGTGATTCTAGCAAGAATCCATCTAGCTGCTAAGACAAGAGTACGATGAGCTTGAGGGGATTATGGGAACTTATCAATGAGAACATGAATGCCTCAAGCAAGAAATCACCCAAATCCGAGATTAGGGAGAACCTTACAAACAAGCCTATGTGGAGAAGCAAGATCAAAAAGATTATTTGATCAGGCAAATGAGATATGTGGCTTACAGGACAAAAAGAATGGCTAGAAAGACAGACATGCTGAGAAGTCAAGTCTTTCCAATGGGGAAACAAGAGCAGCAGCTGATTGAGTATTATAACGAAATGTATAGCCATTACAGTCAAATTAGTGTATACTTTTAGATGTAAAAGATGACTCCTAAATTGTAATCAAAAACAACATTTTATGTAATTGATCACTCTTGTTGATGGATGTTATGTGACAAATGCTTTTAGCACATGACCATTTATTTATGCATGCATAAACACTTATTTCATGACAATAAGTATTTTCGCTTCCAAATAATAATTAACTTATCAAGGACAATGGGCTCATTTCTCTTCATTTCATTCATGCACTAATAATGCATCTAATTCTTGTTTATGATTATAAAAGGTTTTCAAAATAGCTCGACCACCTAAACCAAGTGATCAACGTTTCTATTACACTCGTTGACGAATGAAAAGCATGGAAAAGGAACAAAGGAATCAATTGGACAGGATGGAAAAAGATCAAGAAGAGATGAAAGATCAATTAGCAAATATGATGGAGTTGATGATGAGTTTAAGCAAAGGAAAAAGAGTGGTTGGAAAGTTGACCCCATCAAAAAACCATAACACTGATAATTTGAGAAATGATCTATTTTACCTGCCAGGATATGTTCCATCCCATGCACAGACATCTCAAAGGATTCACTAGCAAATGGCACCACCTATTGGAGCATTTCTTTATGCTTACTACAACTTCTCACCTTCACTAGGTCCTCAACAAGTCCATGGGCAAGTCGGATCAAACTTAGGAGTGAATCCTACTGAACCAATACAAGTCCCTGATTTAGATGATCTAAAAGAGCAAGAGAGATTAAAGAGGAATTCATTCGAGATAGCAGAAAATGACAAGGTTGAGAAAAAGTATGATTTACTAGAAGAACATCTTCATGTTGTGGAAGGAGTGGACAAGTTCGAAACTATGGATGCAACTGAGTTATGTTTGGTCCCCGATATGGTAATTCCTACCAAATTTAAGGTGCTGAAATTTGAGAAATATGATGAGACAAAAAGCCCAATGGCACACATTACCATGTACTGTCGAAAAATGGCTACATAATCACATGACAATAAGTTGTTAATTCACTTTTTCTAAGACAACCTAACTGGATAAGCCACAAGATGTTATGTACAACTTGATCGGAGTCATGTCAAAACTTAGAAGGATTTGGCGAGAGCCTTTGTGGCACAATACAAGCAAGTTGCTGAGTTAGCTCCTAACCGCTTGTCACTTCAGACCATGGAAAAAAAAGACTAGAGAGAGTTTCAAGGAGTATGCCCAAAGATGGAGAGATGTAACAGCACAAGTTTAGCCACCCTTGAAAAATAAGGAGATGACTGTATGGTTGATAAATACATTTAGGGCTTCTTTTTATGAAATGGTTGATTGGCAATGCCACCAAAAAATTTACAAATATGGTCCTATCAGGTGAAATAATAGAAGGATCAATCAAGAATGGTAAAATTGAGGGGATCAAAACCACTATCTCAAAGAAAAGGACTACATTCAAGAGAAAGGAAACGGATGTACAAGCAGTTCCTTATATTGGCCAACACACCCACAATTTCAATCCTTACCATCTATACCCTTCGTATCAACCTTTCTATCCAAGTATAGGCAACATTGCCTAGAACCCTTATATCATCAACCTGCCCACAACCAGCATTTCAAACCAATGTTCTCCCACAAACTCCAGCACCAAAACCCATATCTTCAGCCAACAACTCTAGTAATGGTTAGAAAGGATGCAAAAATACCTAAGAAAAAACTCAATTCAATCCTATCCTAATTTCTTACACTGCTTTATTACCGTAACATATTGAAAATTGATTTCTTGCTCACACCCTGATAGAACCACTCAAACCTCATTTTCTAAAATGGTATGACCAAAATACACAATGTTATTATCATTCTGGGATTCAATGACACTTCACAAAGAATTGTACTACGTTGAAGCATAACATCCAAGCACTTATTAAGGCAAGACTCATAAATTTTGCTAAAAAAGACAATTCAAATGTTTATGGGAATCCTTTACCTGACCATGGAAGGCCAATAATAAATGCCATACATGAAGGGATGACATGAAGGGTGAAAAAGAGTGTTGATGAGATTCAAACACTAATGGATAGAGTGTTCGAGGCTTTACTCAAAGTAAATGCCATTGCTCCAAAACGAATAGACACAAAAAAATTGGGGCATAATCTCAATCTTTCTTGCAAATTTTATGTGAGTGTCGTTAGACATTCTATCCAAAATTGTGATGGCTTTCGTTGTAAGTTGCAAAAGATGATAGATTTGTCAATAATTGAATTTTATGTAGAAGGTGAAGAGGTTTTGGTTAAAACCAGAAATGAAGATTCTCTAACTAAAGTGGCATCAAGTTCATCTAGCATAAGTAAACCTAAACCTCTCACTATCTTTTATAAAGAAAAAAAGAGTCCTGATGAACTATAAGTTCCCTACTATTGTCAAAAATGGTATCACCATTGAAATTCTCAACCCGTTCCTGCAAAAGAGTGAGAAGGTTGTTCCTTGGAATTATGAATATAATATTTTAGGTACAACCTCCCTTACTCCCCAAGTATCTTCTGTAGACCTAACTATAGTGGGAGGTACAACGAGAAGTGGGCGACGTTACTCTCCTAAAATAGCAGAAAAGGTTGAAAAAGGAAAAAGAAAACAGGGGGAAGAAGATCCGAAGAAAGAAAATACCCTTCTCAAGGACCATATTACTAAACCTAAAGTTGCTCGAAACAATGAGGTCAAAAAACTTATCATGGAGAAAGAAACAAACGAGTTCCTCAAATTCATCAAGCACAGTGAGCATAGTGTAGTAAAGCAATTAACAAGAATGCTTGCTCGCATCTCGTTGCTATCTATGCTTTTGAATTCAAAAGCACACAAGAATGCACTACTCAAAGTTTGAATCAAGCTTACATGGCTCATGATATATCAATTGAAAAGTTGGACCATATTGTGGGGAATATCATAGTGGGGAACTTCATTACCTTTAGTGATGAGCAAATTCGATCAGGTGGTCACGAAAGTAATAAGGCTCTCCATATAACCATCAAGTGCAACAACCATGCCTTACCCAGAGTGTTGATTGACAATGGTTTGGCCTTGAACATCGTACCTCGTTCTATATTGACAAGGTTGCCAATTATTATATCTTATATGAGGGCTAGTCACATGATAGTTACAGCTTTCAATGGCACCAGACAAGAAGTGGTAGGTGATATTAAAATACCAGTGAAAATCAGTCTTTGCATCTTTGATATCCAATTCCAAGTGATGAACATTACCCCATCTTCTAATTGCCTACCAAGGTGCCCGTACAATTAGGAGAAAAGCTAACCACTTGGACAGTCATGAAGTTACCTGTCATCTTTAAGTTTTGGGAAATGTAATGAACAATCTCACCTCAATGCCTATGCTCAAGGGCATTAGAAGTAATTTCTTGCTTAAATGGGGCTTTCTATTACTTTAATCATTCAAATAAATGACAAAGCATGATGTGTTCTATTGTTCATCAACCTTTTTTTTTTTGCACATTTTCTTTTCATTTATTCTTTTAGCCAATAAATATTTGCCTATACACATGTGTCTAATTTCACCTCTTTGTAAGTCTTTAAATAATAAACATGAAGACAACATAGAGAACAATTTGAATTTTGATTTGGAGAAAATTTTGAGCATTGATGAATTGAAAAATAAAGAGGAAGCGGATGACAATAACTTACCCCCTGATTTGTTGAGATTGTTAGAACAAGAGGAAAGGAGATTTTACCTCATCGAGAACTCACCAAAATAATTAACTTAAGAAATGGGGAAGATAAGAAAGAGGTTAAGATTGATACTTCACTATCATTTAGTGAACGACAAAAGTTGGAAAAGTTACCTCGTAAGTATGTGGATGTGTTTGCTTGGTCGTACCAAGATATGCCAAGTTTTAATACTGACATTATTGTCCACAAGTTATCTTTGAAATGGGGATTGCAAGATGGTTAAGCAAAAATTGAGGTGGATGAAGCCAGACATGTTGTTGAAGATTAAAGAAGAGGTAAAGAAACAATTTGATGATGGGTTCTTAGAGGTGGCCAAGTATCCTGAATGGGTAGCCAATATAATCTCGATTCCTAAAAAGGATGGAAAAGTTCAAATGTGTGTAGATTACAGGGATTTGAACAGAGCAAGCTCAAAAGATAATTTTCGTTTACCACATATTGAAACTCTTATGGACAATACAGCAAAACATTCTTTATTCTTGTTCATGGATGGTTTAGCTGGGTATAATCAGATTAAGATGGCACCCAAAGATATGGGAAAGACAATGTTCGTAACCATATGGGGAATGTTCTGTTACAAAGTTATGCCATTCAGACTAAAAAATGCAGGCACTACTTACCAAAGAGCCATGGTAACTTTGTTCCATGATATGATGTATAAAGAAATAGATATCTATGTGGATGACATGATTGCAAAATCTCGTAAGGAAGGGGATCATACTATTACTCTTAAAAAATTGTTCGAAAGATTACGGAAGTTTTAACTTAAGTTAAATCTTGTAAAATGTACTTTTAGTGTTACTTCTGAAAAATTGTTGGGGTTCGTAGTAAGTGAAAAAGGGATCGAAGTAGACTCCGACAAAATTCAAGCTATTCAAGGATTGCAACATTCCAAAACACAAAAAGAAGTGAGAGGATTCTTAAGGAGGTTGAATTACATTGCTCGATTTATATTCCAACTCACTTTCAAATGTGATTCGATTTTCAAACTACTTCAGAAGCAAGACTAGGGAGAATGGAATAAAGAATGCCAAACTGTTTTTGATTAAATCAAGGAGTATCTCGCAAATCTACTGGTGTTGGTACTACCAACAGCTAGAAGACCTCTTATTTTGTATTTGACCGTGCATTAGAATTCCATGGGATGCGCATTAGGGCACTATGATGAAACAGGCAAGAGAGAACAGGCCATGTACTACTTAAGCAAGAAATTCACAAAGCATGAATCCAAGTACTCTACGCTCAAAAAGATGTGTTGTGCCTAGCATAGACTATTTAGAGACTCCGGCAATATATGTTGTATCATACAACATGGTTGGTGGCAAACTTGGATCCCATCAAATATATTTTTGAAAAACTTTTTTTTTCTGGAAGAATAGCACAATGGCAAGTTCTACTGTTTGAGTATGATATTGTGTATGTGTCCCAAAAATCAATCAAAGCGAGCGTTATTGCTAATTTCTGTACAGATCGAGCCATTGAGGATTATGAGCTTATAAGTTGCAATTTTCTAGACAAAGATTTGATGACCATTTTGCATATAGGAAAGGAGGGTCCCAATGAACTTAGTCTTTTGAAGATTTATTTTGATAGAACATCCAATGCTTTAGGGCACAGAATTGGAGCAATATTGATTTATCCAGATGGACAGTATTATCTAGCCACCGTAACATTAAATTTTAGCTGTACTAATGACATGGCCGAGTATAAGGCATTAGTGATCGGATTACAAGCAACAGTCGACATGAAGGTCGACATAATAGAAGTCGATGGAGATTCTGCTTTAGTGATTTGTCAAATGCAAGGTGAATGGGAAACTAGATATTCTAAACTAATTCCATATCAAAAGCAAGTTACAAAATTAGGTAAAAAGTTCAAGCAAATCAGTTTCAATCATTTGCCTCAAGAAGAGAACCAAATTACTGATGCTTTAGCCACCCTTGTAGCAATGTTCAAAATAAATGATAGGGCTACATACGTCCTTTTAATTTGGGAATTCGAGGAGTCTCTGCACCTTGCTTGAATGTTGAAGAAGAACTTGATGGAAAACCATGGTACCATGATATCATGCAATATATTAAGCACTAGGTGTATCTTGAGAATGCCACAAAAAATGACAAGCAATTTCTCATAAAGTTAGCAATAGTTTTTCCCCTCAATGGAAACGGACTCTACAAAAGAAACTGAGACCAAATTCTCCTTAGATGTGTGGATGTAGTTGAAACCAGTAAAATAATGGAAGAAGTCCATGAGGGATCATGTAGAGCTCATGCCAATG
Source organism: Theobroma cacao (assembly GCF_000208745.1). NCBI lineage: Eukaryota > Viridiplantae > Streptophyta > Magnoliopsida > Malvales > Malvaceae > Theobroma > Theobroma cacao. Next base: position 13,529,476 of record NC_030854.1, on the reverse strand, counting down.
GACATATGTTGGCCAGAAAAATTATGATAGCTAGATATAATTGGTTGACATTGGAAGCAGATTGTATAAATTTTACTTGGAAGTGCCACAAATGCCAAATTTATGCTGATAAAATCCATGCTCCACCATCTCCATTACACGTCTTCACAACACCGTGGCCTTTTTCAATATGGGGAATGGATGTGATTGGGCTCATCACTCGAAAGGCTTCTAATGGACATCGATTTATATTGGTGGCCATCGATTACTTCACAAAATGGGTAAAAGCAGTTTCCTATGCTAATGTGACACAAAAGATGGTATGCAAGTTCATAAAAAGGGAGATAATATGTCGATATGGGCTTCTAGAAAGATTCATTACTGACAATGCAAGCAATTGAATGGTACAACGGTAAGGGAAGTTTATGTTAAATTCAAGATCAAGCATCATAACTCAACAACTTACTGTCCAAAAATGAAAGGACCGGTAGAAGTAGCTAACAAGAACATCAAAAGGATTATCAAAAAGATGATTGAAGTTTATAAAGATTGGCATAAGAAACATCATTTTGCTTTGCACGCATATCAAACTTCTATGCGTACCTCCATAGGAGCAACTCCATACTCATTAGTATACGGTACAGAAGCAGTTCACCCCGTTAAAGTGGAAATCCTATCGTTGAAGGTGTTAATGGAGCCAAAATTGGAAGAAGCTAATTACGTCCGTTCTCATCATGAATAGCTAAATTTGATTGAGGAAAAAAGACTCGTAGCACTATGTCATGGTCAAATGTATCAACAAAGGATGATGTGGGCTTATGAGAAAACAGTTCATCCTAAGCACTTTTGAGTAGGAGAGTTGGTTCTCAAAAGAATACTTCCCAATCAAAATGATCTTTGGGGAAAATGGATGCTAAATTAGGAAGGACCGTATGTGGTAAAAAAGGCTTGTTCAAGAAGAGCTCCAATTCTAGCTAACATGGATGGAAGAGATTTGTCTAATCCAATAAATGCAAATGCGGTAAAGAAGTACTATACTTAAAAAAATAAAAAAAAGAAAACAAAAATATATAAATAAAAAGCAACAATGAGAGGATTAGTGTTGAAAACCTGAAAAAGGCAAATCGTATCCAAAAGAGAAGGCACATGTTGAAAACCCACAAAGGGCGGCTTGAGGCTAAAAGGAGAAATCTAGAATGAAATTTGAAGATGTCAGCTTAGATGGAGTGCAAAGGTGAGGTAAAAATACACTAAGAACGGAGTTCAACAATTTCACGAAACAAGGGGAAGTTATGAATCCACAACCTATGGATTTGGTCAAAACATCAATCAAGGACAACTCTTAAAGTCGAAAGATCAGATTATTTACTTTAAATGGTCTGAGTATTCAATACTTAAAAGATCTAATGTTTGCTTTGTAAATTCCCTTTTCCTTGAGTTATTTGCATTTTTATATATGGAATTCTCTTCCCTTCTTTATTTCAACCCCCTTGCTTTTTACTAGCACATAATTCCACATAATGATTGTCACGGAAATGAATGGTGACTGATAAAAGAAACAAACTAATTAACTAAGAAATTACATTCATTGTTCAATAAAAGACTTAATGATGAGGAAAAAAGAATAGGGAGCCTCAACATGAGAAAAGGTTAAATATCAAAAGAAATGATGCTTAAGGGAAATGAAGAGTTACCTAAAGTAACTAAAAGAAAAGTGAAGCAAAGATGATTAGAAGCTATAGCGGAAAAGTTGGATGAAGTAAGAGAAAGGTTAAGGAACTTTAATGAATAGTAAACATGAAAGCATTTTATCATTTCAATCATGCATACATGTCTAATCATGCACATGATCATTTTCAAGAAAGAGTTTTAAGGCTCTAAAACTTTGATTAAGATGGAAGGATTTGAGTTTTTTATTTTCATAAAACAACCAATGAAGAAAAGGTTTAAGCTTAGTTAAGTTGGCATGAAAGATTCCAAGCCAAATTCACTTGACACCATTAGGAGTTTAAGTCCAATATAGTTGGTACAAAAATGATGATTAACCCAATTAAGTTGGCATTAAAGAATTTAAAGTCGAACCTGTTTTGAGATAGGTTGAGCCTAGATCAAGTCTAAGAGTTTAAATTTTTTTTAATCAAACCTATTCTGAGATAGGTAGAGCCCAAATCAAGTTTAGGAATTTCAAAGTCGAACTTGTTTTGAGATAGGTTGAGCCTAGATCAAGTCTAAGAGTTTAAATTTTTTTTTAATCAAACCTATTCTGAGATAAGTAGAGCCCAGATGAAGTTTAGGAATTTCAAAGTCGAACCTGTTTTGAGATAGGTCGAGCCTAGATCAAGTCTAGAAATTTCAAATCGAACCTACTGTGAGATAGGTTGAGCCTAGATCAACTCTAGGAATTTCAATTTTTTAAATCAAACCTATTTTGACATAGGTCGAGCCTAGATCAAGTCTAAGAATCTTAATTTCAAGTCAAACCTATTTTGAGATAAAACAAACTTAGATTAAATTTAAGAATTTTGAATCTTAAATCAAACTTATTTTGGGATAGGTCGAGTCTGAATCAAGTCTAGGAATTTCAATTTTTAAATCAAACTTATTTTGATATAGGTCGAGCATGGTGTCCTCGTCTTTGCACAATCCTTGATTCTCAAGGATGTGCAAAGAGGGGCAGCTGTAGACACCATTTATATATATATATATATAATTAATATTTATATATGTGCTTTTATTTTTTATGTGCTTTATTTAATTTTTATTATCTTATTTTATTTTAATGTTAATCAAATTCCATTAAGTGTCCAATGGGCTTAATGAATAGACCCAAAGTCTGGGCTTGTTAGTAAAAAACATACACACCTAGTTAAAATGAGATTAAAATAGATCAAACTAACCAAATGAAATTAAGTTTAACAAACCAGGATTAAAACTTAATAAACTCTAGAACATTCTAGAAACTAGGAAGAACAAGAAAACAAAATTATAAAAAATTTAAAAATTAAAAAAAAATAGAGATGCCAGCTAGGCGTGGCTTTTTGCACCCTGCCAAGGATAATGCTAGCATACCAAATGAGAATTTTTTGCATCTGGCAAGTGATTTGCGACGCTGAAGAAGCACAAGTGGCACTTTTAGCACCCAAAAAAGGTAGCTATAAAGCTACCTTTCTCCCCAATTCATAAAAAAGGAAGGGAGCCTAATTGCAAAGAGAAACCCAAAAAAATCCTAACTTTTAACCTAGCCAAAAAACCCTAAAAACCATAAAAAACCCTAGAGCAAAAATCCTAACTTCTTATTCTATCAACCAGCAATACCACAACCACAAAAAAAATACTCAAAAACTAAAAAAAAAAAAAGTGGGATGCAACACCAAGTGAGTGAAGGGAGTTTTGATGCTTTTGGGGAAATCATTTTTAAAAGAGGAAGCTTCATTAGGTTTCAGTTTTAGAGGGAGAGGGAGCATCTGATTGGAAAATTGAGGAGAGAGCTTGAAAGTTTGGGAAGCTAGGGCTTCATTTGAGGCAAAAAAGAGAGATTTTGTTTAGAGAGAAGGAAGAGAACTAGCGGTAAAGAGAGAAAGCAAGAAAGGAAAATGAAAGGGAAGGAAGAAAAGAAGGTTTTTATACCTAGGGCTAGTGATTGTTAAACGGTGTCGTTTTGAAGGAAGGGTTTTAGTCCAAACGATGTAGTTTTAGGAGGACTTAGGAGGACTTGGGAGCTGCTGTGCAAAGCACCAAACAATGCGTTTTGGCTGAGGTACAGTGGGCTGTGGAGCAGGCTGGTTGCTTTGGGCCATTGCTTGCCCAAGGAAGGTAAACTCTTTTGCTTTTATGAGTCTACTTCGCTTTTGTTGTGTTGTGCTTTGCCTAACGTTTGGTTAGGAAAATAAATTAGTTTTAGTATGTGATTAATTAAAATAAAAAGATAAAAATATGTAGAAAAATTATCAAATGTTAAGGTAAAAAAATATAAAGTGAAAAGAAATAGAAAAATATAAATAGAGAGATAGATAAATATTTGATAATAAAAACATAGGTTAGTTAGATAGAATATAGATGTCTAAAAGAAAAATGAATGCCTAGCCTAAAAATAGTAATAAATAACAATAGTAGATCTAGGCTAAAATATAAGTATATGAGAGATATAAGTAAATATTTAGCAGTAAAAATATAGAACCAAGTAAGTAACATAATATTTAGTTAGAAAAAACTAATTTAGCTAAAGGAAAATATATGAGTATGTAAAAACATATAAGATAGTTAGTCATAGGAAAAATAGGCTAAGAAAAAAACTAAAAAAACAATAATCACAAAACAAATAATCACATAAAAATGAATTACGTAAATAGAAGAAAATGTATCTAATAAAAATAAGTTAGGTATGTAATAGAAATAAAATGTTTAAGTGTACAAATTTTTATATGTAGGTGTATATAGAATGTAAAAGAATATAACATAGTATAAAATTATAAATATATAAATAGAATGGTTATTTTGAGTTAACTCTATGATGGAATTTTACTCAAAAAGGCAAAGAGTTGCTATTTTTGGAATGAATTTCCTAAGTGCGGAATTCGATGAGGATTTTCACCGAAACGTCGAAATAAATCCAAATCCTATATTCCAATACCCTGTTAATTCAAATAATAATCTTAAACATTCAAAGAAATAAATTTATATAACATTTTGTCTAAATTAAAATCAATAAAGTTATTTGATCAATTTAAACAATTATTGTAAATAAAAGATTAGTTATTTATTCAAAAAGATAGTTCAATAAAATAAAATAATATCAACCTATAATATTAATTAAAAATTATTGATTAAAATAAAATCTTTCTTTAAAATATATATAGTAAAAATAAATGAGGTACTTAATTGTATTAAACTATTAAATATATATATATAAATTACAAATCAACTAAGTTATATTTATAAACGCGCTCATTTGGCATCATTCATGATTTTTATTTTGGCTTAGCATATGACACATATTTTGTTAATGGGATGAGAACTCTGATGATAGGTGTAAAGCCTAACCTTATAAAATACTCGTCATGACATACATGTGATGATAGCATGATTGCATGCTAGGAGAGTCTCGAAAAATTTACAAAAGTCGGTATTGTACCAAGAGGTACAACAAAGTTGATTTAATCCTCGAACTAGATCAAATAGGAATTGTAAGATGAGATTAAGAGCTTCACAGTCCATGGATGACTCAAAATGGTAATTCGGAGTTTGAGGATCAACTTGGAGTCAAACCGAAATTTTCACTATCTAGGGGCAAAATGGTCATTTGCCACTTGGGGACAAAGTGAGAATTTTAGAAAAGATTTTTTTGGCCCCATTTGACTTATTGGAGTATGATTTGAGTATTGGAGTATGATTTGAGGTTTAGAAGTGAAAAATTTTGATTTCGGTATAATTTGAAGTATAGAGGTAAAATGGTAATTTTGTCATCCTAGGGGCAAAATTGTAATTTTCCACCACCAGGACATTTGTCCAGCACATGGTCTTCCTTTATCCTCATTTTTGACCTTTGACTAATCATGTGGTGGAGATAAAAAGTTTAAATTTTTAAAGTTTTAAGACCAATAAGAAAATGCCATGTGTCAAGCTTAAGATATTTTATTATTTAACTTAAAAATCGGCATAAATCAGCCCATTACTCTCCAAATATTCGGCCAAGCCAGGAAGAGAGGGAAAGAAAGGAAGAACCAACCCTAGGTGAGGAATTTCAAGAGAAAAAGTGTGGAAAATCAAGGAAAACAAGTGAAAAAGGTAGGATTTTTCAACTTAAGCTTGAAATCTATTTTCCTTAAGCATTTCTCCTTTTTTCCATGCTTAAATTACATGTTTTTATGATGAATTGTTGGCTGATAAAAATGGGTATGGAGAGAGAATGAAGTTAGATTAATTTGATTTTAAGTTATGTTAGTGTTTTTAGTTAGTTTGGCATATTTAGAAACAAAACAACAAGAAAATAATTCATTTTCCTCCATTACCATTATTGGCCAAATTTTGTAGGGAAATATTGGCTGCTGATCTTGATGTTTATTTGAGGAATTATGATGAATTATGAGCCTAGAAAAATAATGAAAATTTTTAGAGCAAAAATATGAATTTTTACCCACTAGGGGTATTTTCGTAATTTGTTGTCGAGATTGATAATTTGCACCACACTGAGGGACATTAAGTCAATTTCGGTGCAATTGAGGTATAGAAACTGAAAAAAATTAATTTGGAGTTTAAACGAACGCGTATATCGATTTATCGGGTAAAAGACCGAAATAGGCTAACACCGCGTTTAGGCAAAATTTAGACATTTTTACATTCTATATCATGCATTAGTAGTCTAAATTAGTTTAATTTCAATTTAGTACCAATGTAGTGAGTTTCTCAATTTTGTACTGTGTCAAGGTGGCGAGTCCTCCGATAAAGGTGAGGGAATTGCATCCGAGGACCAGTAATCTGAGTATTTCGAGAATCGGCACTCTAGACATTGTGAGTAAACTTACTGTCATTTTAATTATCTAGGGTGATTTTTAGATGATTTCATTAATTCTATGAAAAATTGGATTTGAAAAGGTAAATTTTAATGTTTTATGAATAAAGGTGTTCCAATGAAATTAATTTATAAATTGTTTTGAAATTAATAGTGATTTTGAAAAAATAGAATACACGGAGACTATTAATCATGGCAATTTGATTGTTTAAATTGATTGGCTTATGATAAATTGGGCATGATTAGCTAGTTGGCAATTGTATTGAAATACGAATTGTTTGGTTGCCTTGAAAGACTGCGAATTACAAAATTGCCATATCATGTTATTGAGTTTTATTGTATGGTGGATTATATATTAATTAATCACTACAGTAGGAGGTTCTGTGGACCAACTTTTTAGAGGAGCACGGTAAACCCCATTATATTCTTACCTCGAACGGAGAGGCGCGTAGGGTATCTCCTAGGGTAAAGCTTAGGGTTCACTTCACGCCAAACCACCACGTGAGGGGGAACTCAGCCAACGCCAAGGAATGGCTATGTTTTCAAAACAAAAACATGATTTATGTGAAATGTGAATTTTAATAGCCTTGGTGGTCTCGGTAGGATGCCTCGGCCAAGGTGTCCTTGAGAATGGATTTATGGCACAAGCCTAGTTTTTATGAAATTCATAAGCCCCTTCACATATTTTAAATGAAATGTATTATAATGCTGTGACCCAGTTTACGATGATTTACTTTATTGTCTCCATATACTCAACTCTAGATGTTTATGATTATGTCTATTTACTCATTGGGATTTTATAATCTCACCACCCTCCTTTCCACCCATTTCAGGTTCAGTATAGATTGTAGATAACTGATGTCATCGAGGACTACCGTTGGATCTGCATTTTCCAAACCCTAAGTTCACAGTCCTCTTTACTTTTGTTTATTCGGGGGCCCTCTTGTTATTGTAAATTAAATTAAATATTTTGGCTTACTGTATTACAATATGTATAAATTTATTTAGCTTTTACGCTAAAAAAATTATTTACATATAACTTTATAAATATTATTTTATAAGAAAATAGAATATTTTACTTAATATTTCTTTTATTTTCTTATTATATTCAAATAACCATAATTTCGTTTTAAATGAAGATTTTAGACTTTTAAACTCATTTTGAATATGAATTATGTGTTTTGTACTTGTATATTACATTTTAGCCAGTTTCAAAATTTTTGAGAAAAATGACCAAAATACCCCTGTGAGCAAAAAAAATTAATATTTTATTTGTTTTAAGTTGGAAACAACTTAAAATCTTTTAGAACACGATATTTGACAATGGTTGCTCACAAGGGAAATGAGAAACTGATAGTAAAGCCTTGTGGGATTTCGGGTTGACATTCTGAGCAATGAGTGTCTACCGGGACACCGCGGCGGTTGTCACGGGCTCAAGGGGAGTACCGAGTCGTGACAATAGGATTTCCTCAAAGGACTTGTAGAGATGAGTTCTTTCAGGGACATCCCTAGTTGAGGAAAACTTCGAGACTTCACCAAAGCATTGGGATGGTCTATGAATGATTTTCTGATACAAGGTTTTCGTTTCTCGTTATTTAAAATTGATAAATCATGACATCATTTCACAGTTGCATCATATGCATCCGTAAAGCTGAATAATCAAACTTTGGTTTAAAGAATAATAATAATAATAATAAAATAAATAAATAAACAAGATAAGGGAAACATAGGAACAAAATCAAATTTTATGGTTGATATAGGATAACATTTGATTAAATGGTACTGTTCATGGAATGAGCGTCACGGGGGTGCTAATCCTTCCCTGTGCGTGACCCTACTCTCAAACCCAACTTTAAAAATTTGTAGACCAAGTTATTGTTTTTAAGGCAAACCTAAAATCAATTTAGGACTTTGTCGAAGAGAACAAATTTAACAGGTGGCTAATCACACCTAGACAAAAAAGAGTGGTAGCGACTCTCTTAAATTTTTCACGTCTAGCTGTCGAGTTCCGAGACCCGCACGTTACGACAAGAAGACATGTATTTTAATAGAATCTAAAATTATTCATAGTAGAATAATAAAGCTAGTCAGTTTATTATGTTACAACTGTAGTATCCAAATTACTTTCAACAAAGAAATGTGATTCACTTCAAGGGAATGATGAGTCACAAATCATCAGAATAGTTAACTTTGAGTAATGACATTATAAAGTGAACTGGAATCACGTGAAACCTAAGTCTGAGTTACGTCATTTCCTTAAATCTTAATCTCACGCTTATGCATTCACTTATGGTAGAACCGTAATCTTGATGGATAGTGGACTATTGTTTTGTCTTCTTATAATCTTTTATATACTATGGGCATGATTATCTTAATGCGTTAATCTAGACTCCGTATGTTCGAATTATAATTAAGATGAGCACCAGGGAACATATATCCAAACATTGGAGTTCATAGTATTAACATCATTTCTAGTGATTTTAATTGGTGATTTAATCTGGGCCTAGTAGATTGATGAATTAGCTACTCATCATATCTTAGTACTCAAAAGATTAAATCTCACGTATCGGATCATCAATTGAATGAAATCGAGACTAAGAGATAAAATTGATATAAAGGGTAAAAATAGTAAATTTACCTTTTGTCATTAGATGGCTATGAGGGTTCACAACATAAGATTTGCAATTAGACAAACCAATATTAAATTTTACATATAGGTTACTTCTCATAATTGTAAATAACTCAAGAGTGCAACCATGAATTTATGGTGGAGTGATTCCATGGTTAACAAACTAGAATTATTTATAATGAGATTTAAAGATAATTCTACGTTTATTGGAGCTTAAAATATCTACGTCCAATGCAATTCCCTACTTAGTTTCGTAGAATTCAACCCATTTAAGAGAATGCATGTTTAATTATTTATGCAAATTAATGTTCAAATTTGGTAACTGAGTGTTGTCTTAATTAAGGCAAGAGTTGTCTTAATTTAGACAAGGTGCATGTAATGTTTACATGAGTATATACGGGTTGATTGATATAAGAGTTGTCTTAATCATATTAATTTTAGTAAGTCCAAATTATCTTAATTTAGAAATATTTTTTATAGAAAAATATTTATTAACATGATTATTGACTTATAAAAAAATAATAATGGAAGATTTTTAATTATAAATATAAGAATTAAAATTTTTAATTCTTTATTTATAATTAATTATAATTATGAGATAATTATATTACTTGATGTGTGATTACGATTTTATTTATTATTAATTCTTTTTACATTAAAATGGATAATAATAAAATAGAATAATCTTAATTTGACATGGACTAGCAATTATAAT
>NC_030854.1:13517018-13519459 GCF_000208745.1 Theobroma cacao | reverse complement strand
TTATTGGTGACAAATATTAAATTTTAATTTTAATTAATTAAATTAAAAGGAGTTTTAAGAGAGAAATATCTCTTTTATTTTTATGGGGCCGAAAATCACATTATCAGTATGTGATTTTGGCCAAAACCCGAACCACCCTCTTTTGGAGATAGCCAAACTCCTCCATCTCTCACTCTAGGTTTTCTTCTTGCTCCCATTAGCAATTTTCTACAAGCCTCACGCAAAGAAAAATTGCCATTGAAGAAATTGAGAGAAAATTATCTAGTTACTATCTCGAAAAGTATTCCACACCTAACCCACTCTAGGTTGGAGATTGAAAGTTTCTCGAAGAATAATTGGTAACTCAAATTGGTTGAGAATTCTAACAATTGGTGTCACGACCCGATACTCCCCTCGAGCCCGTGACAACCACCGCGGTGTCCCGGTAGACACCATTGCCCGAAATGTCAACTCGAAACCCCGTAATGCTTTACTATCAGTTTCTCATTTCCCTTATGAGCAACCATTGTCAAATATCGTGTTCTAAAAGATTTTAAACTGTTTCCAACTAAAAATAAATAAAATATTAATCTTTTTTGTCTCACAAGGGTATTTTGGTTATTTTTTCTTAAAATTTTCGAAACTGGCTAAAACGTAATATACAAGTACAAAACACATAATTCATATTCAAAATGAGTTTAAAAGTCTAAAATCTGCATTTAAAACGAAATTACGGTTGTTTGAATATAATAAGAAAATAAAAGAAATATTAAGTAAAATATTTTATTTTCTTATAAAACAATATTTATAGAGTTATACATGAATAATTTTTATAACGTAAAAGCTAAATAAATTTATACATACTGAAATACAGTAAGCCAAAATATTTAATTTAATTTACAATAACAAGAGGGCCCCCGAATAAACAAAAGTAAAAAGGACTGTGAACCTACGGTTTGGAAAATGCAGATCCAACGGTAGTCCTCGATGAGATCAGCTATCTACAGCCTATACTGAACTTGAAATGGGTGGAAAGGAGGGTGGTGAGATTATAAAATCCCAATGAGTAAACAGACATCATCATAAATATCTAGAGTTGAGTACATGGAGACAATAAAATAAATCATCGTAAACTGGGCCACAGCATTAGAACACATTTCATTTAAAATATGTAAAGAGGCTTATGAATTTCATAAAAACTAGACTTGTGCCATAAATCCATTCTCAGGGACACCTTGGCCTAGGCATCCTACCGAGACCGCCAAGGCTATTACAATTCACATTTCACATAAATCATGTTTTTGTTTTGAAAACATAGTCGTTCCTTGGCGTTGGCTGAGTTCCCCCTCACGTGGTGGTTTAGCGTGAAGTGAACTCTAAACTTTACCCCAGGAGATACCCTACGCCCCTCTCCGTTCGAGGTAAGAATATAATGGGGTTTACTGTGCCTCTCTAAAAGGCTGGTCCACAGAAACCCCCTACTACAGTGATTAATTAATATATATAATCCACCATATAATAAAACTCAATAACATGATATGACAATTTTGTAATTCACAATCTTTCAAGGCAATCAAACAATTCGCATTTCAATACAATTGTCAACTAGCCAATCATGCCCGATTTATCATAAGCCAATCAATTTAAACAATCAAATTGCCACAATTAACAGTCTCCGTGTACTCTATTTTTCAAAATCACTATTCATTTCAAAACAATTTATAATTTAATTTCATTGAAACACATTTATTCATAAAACATGAAAATTTACCTTTTTAAATTTCCTTTTCCATAGAATTCATGAAATCATCTAAAAACCACCCTAGATAATTAAAATGACAGTAAGTTTACTCACAATGTCTAAAATGCAGACTTTCGGCGCACTCTGTCTACTGGTCATCGGATGCAATTTCCTTGCCTTTATCGGAGGACTCACCACCTTGACACAGTACAAAATCAAGAAATTCACTACATTGGTACTAAATTGAAATTAAACTAATTTAGACTATTAATGCATAATATGGAATGCAAAAATGCACTGTAAACTATCTAAACTCGGTATTGGCCTAATTCATCTTATCACCCGATTAAATTACTAACGCGTCCAATTTAATCCCAAATTAATTTTTTTTAGTTTCTATACCTCAATTGCACCCAAATTGACTTAATGTCCCTTAGTGTGGTGCAAATTATCAGTCTCGATAGTAAATTATGAAAATACCCCTAATGGGTAAAAATTCGTATTTTTGCTCCGAAAATTCCCATTATTTTTCTAGGCTCATAATTCATCATTTCTTAACCAATTCTCCTAGAATAAAAATCAAACTCATCCTCACTCATACATGGTAAATTCGGCCATTAATGGTTATGGGAGAATATAAATTTTTTTCTTGTTGTTTTGTTTCTAAATATGCTAAACTAACTAAAAACACTAACATAACTTAAAATCAAATTTATCTAAC
>NC_030854.1:13505017-13512969 GCF_000208745.1 Theobroma cacao | reverse complement strand
GTACCAATAGTTTTATGAAAATTATTTTACAAGAAAATAGTTTATTTTATTGAATATTTTTATTATATTCAAATGGTCAAATTTTTACTTCAAATGAACATTTTAGATACTTAATTTGTTTTTAAACCATTAAATATATATTTTCTGCTTATTTACTATATTTTTAGCAAGTTTTGGGATTTTTGATGAAAAATTACGAAAATGCCCCTGTGAGCCAAGAAAATAATATTTTATTGTTCTTATTTGAAATGACTTATGATTTTTTTTGAAATGTGAGATTTAATAACTGTTGCTCACCAGGGAAGTGCGAAAGCTGATACGAGAGCCCTGCGAGGTTTCGATCGACATTGGGTGAAGAATGTCTGTTGAAGCTTCGCGACGGTTGTCACGGGGCTCGAAGGGAGTTCCGGGTCGTGACAACTTTACTTTAAGCTTATTTGTCTAACAATTAGAATCAGAACAGGTTCACAAGTTTGCAGGTCTAATAGCCTTTGAGAGATCTAGAAAAAGCTTAAAGTATCAAGATGGCATCCTCGAGCATTTTGGGTGAAGGATAGTACATGATGAGACCACCTTAATTCACTGGTGAAAATTATCCATTTTGGAGGATGAGGTTTGAAAATTTTATTTAGTCCATAGATTTAGATTTATAAGATATTATTAAGAAAAGACCTCATGTTCCTAGTAAATTTGTGGAAAATGTGAGACATGTAAAAGCAAGAGCTAAATAGGATGATAAAATAGAAAATTGATTCAGCTAAACCACAAAGTTGTAATAGCTCTCTTATGTGCACTTAATGAGAGTAAGTTCAATAAAGTAGCAATGTGTACGTCAGCAAATGAGATATAGGACACGTTGAAAAATGAGTCAAAGATAAGTATGTTGATATTTGACTATGAGCTATTCAAGATGAAAGATGGAAAGTTTATAAAGGAGATGTATGAGAGGTTTCCTAAGATCATAGGAGGATTGAAAGCTTAAGGGAAAGAATTTCCAAATGCAGAATTAAAGAAGAAAATCCTCCCCTGTTTACAAGATCATGGAGACATAAGGTCACTACTATAAAAGAAGCTAAGGATTTAAATGTACTAAAGCTAGATATGTTACTAGAATTCTTATTTATGAGATGACCCCTATGCATGAAAATGAGAGAGATGAAACAATTAGAAATGATTCACAAAGAAAAGGCATTGCTCTCAAAGCTGCAAAATAAAATGATGAAAAGATTTTTGAAAGTGATGAAAAAGAGATGATGAAGAGGTAGCTTTATTGAGTAGACAGTTTAATAGATTTTTAAAAGTGAATAAGGGAATAGGAGATCTTTTAGGAAAGAAAAACCAAAGAAAAATGTAAGAAGAGACATACCAAAGGAAATCCATGGGAAAGATCACATTATTTGTTATGAATGTAGAAAGCCAGGTCATACCAAATATGAGTGTTTAAGTGTTAAAAAAGTCATCCTAAGGATTCCAAGAAGAAAGCAATGATGGCTACGTGGAGTTACAATGATGAGTCACAAGATAAGGAGGAAAAAGAAGTATCTAACTTATTCTTCATGGGCAAAGACTTCAAGGTATGCTCCTCAAATATTGCCTCCAACTCATATGGTTTTAATGATGATTCATACACTTTTTATGAACTTCAAGATGCATATGATGATTTAGCATTTGAATTTGAGCACATGACCTTAAAATATAAAAAGATTATTTAAAAACTGATAGCTAAAAATGATTACCTTAATAAATTCAAGATTGAACTAGAAAACAAGGTCAATAGTTTAGAGAATAAAGTGAATGATTTGAAAAAGAAAAATGAGCATTTAAATGAATCATTCTTAAATGGAACATGAGTTCACAAAGCTCAATGAGATGCTTGAAACTCAAAAAACTTTCTTTGACAAAGAAGGATTAGGATATTTGCAAAGCATAGAGAAGTTAAGAAGAAAATCTTTTTGGAAAAGGAAAATAAAAAACATGGTGCATCACATTTATGCATCTGTTGCCATAAAACTTGTCAGTCAACATATTTTTGTTCTCTTAGAAAGATATCTCCTAAAGAAAATATTGTCAATAAAGTATGGGTTCCAAAAAGAACTAAACCTACCTGAGGTACAGTTGTTGAGATCTTTGAGGTTCCAAGTAAAACCAAAATGGGAAGGACTAACACAAATGGACCTAAGAAAGCTTGGTTACCAAAATGAAAAACTTGAATTTTCTTTGGTTGAAGACATATGCTTAAGGTCATTTATCAAAAACAAAGGCATGTAATAGTTAAGAATGGATTTAAAAAATGAAGCAAATAAATTTTTATTCTAGAACTATTTTTCCTTAATTGTTTACTTCATAAAGATAAACGAGTGTGACCTTCAAAAAAAAATTGTTATGACTAGGTGTCATAACGTGCGGGTCCAGGGAACTCGAGCACTAGATGTGGATTTTTAAAAACTAAGGAGTCGCCACCAATCATTTTTTTATCTAGATGCGATTGGCCACCTATAGACTCGATTCTTAATCGACGAAATTCTAACTTAATTTTAGGTTTATCGAAAGAACGATAAATTGGCCTATGGTTTTTAAAGTTGGGTTTGGGAGTACGGTTACACACGGGGAAAAGATTAGCACCCCTATGACGCTTGTTCCATAAATGATACCATTTAATCATATGTTATCCTATTAAAGCCTAAACCCTTGATTTTATTCTTATGTTTCCCTAATCCTTTTATTTAGTTAATTTTTTATTATATTAGCAGATTAAATCATTTTATTCAGTTTTACAGATGCACATGATGCAGTTACAAAATCATGTCATGATTTACTAATTTTAAATAATGAGAGCGATAACCTTGTATCGAAAAATCGTTCGTAGACCATCCTAACACTTTGGTGAGGTCTCGAAGTTTTTCTCGCCCAAGGATATCCCCAAAAGAACTTGTCTCTACAAGTTCTTCGAGGAAATCTGTCACGACTCGGAACTCCCCTCAAGCTTGTGACAACAGCCGCGGTGCCCCGATAGGTATTCATCTCCCGAAATGCCAACCGAAACCCCGCAAGGCTTAATATCAGTTTCTCGTTTTCCCCGATGAGTAACTATTTCCAAATATTATGTTCTAAAGGATTTTGAGCTATATCCAACTTAAAACTAATAAAATAAAAATTTTGTCTCACAGGGGCATTTTCGTCATTTTCCACTAAAAATTTTGAAACCAGTTAAAAAGGTAGTAAACAAGTACCAATCGCATAATTCATATTCAAAAATAAGTTTAAGCATCTAAAACTTTTATTTAAAATAAAATTATAATTATTTGAATATAATAAGAAGATAAAACAAAATATTCAATAAAATATTTTATTTTCTTATAAATAGTAATTTTAAAGTTATACGTAAATACTTTTTGTAATGTAAAAACAAAATAAATTCATTCTTACTGTAACACAATAAACTATTAAATTTACAATATCAAGTGGACCCACAATAACTAGAATTAAAGAAACTGTGAACCTACTGTGTGGAGGACTCTAATCCAATAGAAGCCTTCGATGGAATCAGCTATCTACAGCTTACTCTGAGTCTGAAATGGGTGGAAAGGAGGGTGGTGAGATTATAAAATCCCAGTGAGTAAACAAACACCATTTAAATCAGCTAAAACCGAGTAAAAGGAGACAATTCAAATATCCCATCATTTTTTTAAGTATTTCACAATTTAAAATTTCATCCCAACCCATGCAAACAATTGTATTTCATTTAATTTCTCATTAAGGCTTATGATTTTCATAAACATTTGGCTCATGCCATCAAATAGTACTCGGTGACACCTTGATCAGAGGTGTACACTTGAGCCCGCCAAGGCTGTTAAAATTTCATATACACTTAAAACATATCTTTAGTTTGAAAAACACAGCCATTCCTTGGTGTTGGCTGAGTTCCCCTTCACGTAGTGGTTTGGCGTGAAGTGAACCCTAAACTTTACCCTAGGAGATACCCTACTCACCTCTCCGTTCGAGGCAAGAATATAATGGAGTTTACCGTACCTCTCTAAAAGGCTGGTCCACAGAAACCCCCTATTGCAGTGATTAATTAATATATAATCCACCAATCAATAAAATTCATTCTAGCATGACATGGCAATTATTATATGTCAAACCCTATTCTATAAAATAATTACGACATCATTTACATGCTCAATAGAATGTTTGCATGTTTAGGAAGTTCGAGGAATCGTTAAAAGACGATATTGCCCCTAATGGTACCATTAAGTCAATTAAGCCTCGAACTAGTTCAAATAGGAATTTTGAGGTGAAATTAAGAGTTTCACACTTTAGGGATGACTCAAAATGGTAATTCGGAGTTCGAGGATCAATTTGAAGTCAAACCGAAATTTTCACTATCCAATGGTAAAATGGTCATTTGCCACTTGGGGACAAAGTGAGAATTTTGAGAAAAGATTTTTTTTTGGCCCCATTTAACTTATTGGAGTTTGATTTGAGTATTGAGTATAATTTGAGGGTTTGGCAGTGAAAAAGTTTAATTCCGGTGATTTCTGGAGTGTAAAGGCAAAAAATCGTAATTTTTCCACCCACGGACAAAATTTGAGATTTAGAGAGAATTTAGATCAAATTTGAAAAATTGGAGAATGGCATGAGTATAAGGGATGAAAAATATGTCTATGAGCAATTTTCAGTTTTGGGGCAAAAATGTAATTTTTGACTTTTACGGGGGTAAAAGTATAAATTTAAAAAATTACTCCACCAAGACTTTGGATAAGTCTAAGAATTGTATCTAAGCTATGGATATGTGGGACAAGTGTATGGTGAAAATTTGAAAATAAATGGATGGCTAGAATTTAAGGAATTAATAAAACAAAAAAAATAAATAAAATAATATTATATTATTTTAGCCTTTAAAAATGTCAAAATTCCAGAATTCTCATCTTCTTCAGCTATCCAAACTAGGAGAGAAAAAGGGGGAAAAGAAATAAGAACCCTAACTGAAAAAATTTGGGAAAAATCAAGAGAAATCAAGAAATCAAGCATTAAAAAGGTAAATTTCATTGATTTTCCTTGTTTTTTTCACTACCCATGCATTTTTTCTCATTTCCATGCAAAATTAGAAAGTGGGTATGGACACCCATGCTGGCCAAACCTCCATGGATGAGTTTTGAACTTGAGTTTTGGTTGATTTTAATTGAATTAAGTGATTTTAGTTAGGTTATATTGAAATATAGCAAAAATAAGCTAGAGAAATAATTTTCTCCCATTGAAACCCATTATGCCGAATTTTCTAGGGGAATATTGGCTGCTGATCTTGATGTTTATTTGAGGAATTATGATGAATAATGATGAATTATGAGCCTAGAAAAATAATGAGAATTTTCTGAGCAAAAATACGAATTTTTACTCACTAGGGGTATTTTCATAATTTGCTATCGGGACTGATAATTTGCACCACACTGAGGAACATTAAGTCAATTTGGGTGCAATTGAGGTATAGAAATTGAAAGAAATTAATTTGGAGTTTAAACGAACGCGTATATCGATTTATCGGGTAAAAGATCGAAATAGGCTAACACCGCGTTTAGGTAAAATTTAGACATTTTGTACTTCATATCATGCATTAGTGGTATAAATTAGTTTATTTTGGTTTAGTACCAAAGTAGTAAACCTCTTAATTGTGCAATTTGTCAAGGTGGAAAATCCTCTAGCAAGGGCAAAGAAATCGCACCCGATGAGTAATAGTTGGAGTACCCGAATTTAGTTTTTGGAAACTGTGAGTAAACTTATTATCGTCTTAATTATCTAGAGTAGTTTTATACAATTGTGTGATTTTATGGAAAATGGGTTTAAATGGTAAATTGCAATGTTTTAAGAGAAATTGTGATTTTATAAAATGATTTTATAAATTTTCTGCAAAATCGAATACTGGTTTTGAAAATAGAGTAATTGGAGACTACTTGCTTGTGTTGTAAATTTATGGTTTTAAATTGAATGGCTTATGACAATAAATGAGCATGAATGGCTAAACTGATTTTGGTGTTAGAATTATTTGTACTATGTATTTAGCCTTGAGAGGCTAGATTGCGATAAATTGCCATGTCATGCAGAAAAAGATTTTATAAATCAGGTGGTAGATAAAAGATTAGCTACTGTAGTAGTGGGGGGTTCCGTGGGCCAGCCTATTAGAGGGGCACGGTAAGCTCCTTTATATTCTCACCTCGGTCGTAGAGGCGCGTAGGGTATCTCCTGAGGTGAGCTTTTTGAGTGCACTTCACGTGGACCACCGCGTGAGAGTGAGACTCAACCAACGCCAAGGAACGGCTATGTTTCAAAATAAAAATATGATTTATGCGAAATATGAATTTTTAACAGCCTTGGTGGGCTCGGTTGGATACCCCTAGTCCAGGTGTCACCGAGTATAGGATTTGGCATGAGCCAAGTTTTGAGTAATTCACGAGCCATATTGATTATTTGGTTGAAATGAATATTCATGATGTGAAAAATTTGTTGAAGTTAATTATTTTTTAATTGTCTCCATTTACTCGCCTTTAGATAGTTTAGATGGTGTCTGTTTACTCACTGGGATTTTATAATCTCACCACCCTTAATGCCCCACTTAGGCTCGGGATAGCCAGTAGATAGCCGATTGCATCAAGGACTTTTGTTAGCCTTACATTGACAAAATTATAGGTTCACAGACTCGCATCTTATTGGTTAGTTGGGGGCCCACGTGTCATTGTAAAAGTAATTTTATACTTTAGTTATTTGATTTAAAATATGTATGAACATATTTAGCTTTTACACCATGTTTTTGGCGAGTTTTGGTAATTTCAAAGAAAAATAACGAAAATGCCCCTATAAGCCAGAAAATAATATTTTATTGATTTGATTTGAAAATGAATTATGATTTCTTGAAATGAAAGATTTAATAACTGTCGCTCACCGGGGATATGCGAAAGCTGATGCTAAGCCTTGCGGGGTTCCGATCGGCATTTGAGGTAATGAGTGCCTATCGGGACGTCGCGGCTATTGTCACGAGCCCGATGGGAGTTCCGGGTCGTGACATTATAATTCACAGCCTTTCAAGGCTAAATAAAAATTTCATAAATTTTAACACAAACATCAATTTAGCCATTCATGCAAATATTGTCATAAGCCATTCGATTCAAATCATAATTTTTACAACATAATAAGGGGTCTCCAATTACTCTATTTTTAAAAATCATTATTCAATTTCAAGACAATTTATAAAATATTTTTTTATTTAAACTCATTTTGTTTATAAACCTAAAACTTACCATTTAAACTCATTTTCATAAAATTTCACCCAAACCGATTAAAAACATACTTTAGATAATAAAAATGATGGTAAGGTTACTCACCTCACAATAGCAGGATTTCTACGTCGCTATTACTTCGTATATGCGTATAATTATACCTAATCGCCCGTCACCTACTTCGTTCAACATGCTTTCCTAGCAACTATTTAAATTCAATACATTTAGTGAATCAATTTTGCTTTTCTCTCTCTCATTCTATCATAAATCTACTCGTCTAATTCACATCTTAATATATTTTTATTATAATTAATTGCATCCTTCGTTCACGTAATTCTTTAGAGTATTAACACCAGTAACTTACTTATGGTATTTAGTGCCTATTTCAACCTTCTAAGTAACTTAAATTTACTTTATATCACCAATTAACTAATGCATAATTAAATAAAATAATTTAGCCGCCATATAGTCCAATTTCAAAATAAATTATGGTGAAGAGTAAAGAAATTTTACCCAATTAAGCTAGGTTGGCCCAAATCTCCACCTTCCTTTTCTTTTGGATTTTTCTTCCTTTGTTGTTTTTGGACTCTTATTCATGGACTTCTCCCATTTCTTTTTAATTGGGTCATGTCCATTCTTCCTTTATTGGATCATGTCCAATTTTCCTTGCTTGTTGGGCCATGC
>NC_030854.1:13475642-13502365 GCF_000208745.1 Theobroma cacao | reverse complement strand
AAAAAATGCCACGTGTCACTTTCCCATTGGTCCATTTTTAAAATTTCATCCATTTGTTTCCAAATTTTCACCATACACTTGTCTCACATATCCATAGCTTAGATAAAATTCTCAGACTTATCCAAAGTCTCGGTGGAGTAATTTTTGAAATTTACACTTTTGCCCTCGTAAAAGTGAAAAATTACATTTTTGCCCAAAAAACTGAAAAATTGCCCATTGACATATTTTTCATCCCTTATACTCATACCATTCTCCAATTTGTCAAATTTGATCTAAATTCTCTCCAAATCTCAAATTTTGTCCGTGGGTGGTAAAATTACGATTTTGCCCCTACACTTCAGAAATCACCAGAATTAAACTTTTTCACTTCCTATCATTAAATTATACTCCAAATAGTTAATCTTGGTCAAAAATTTCACTCCATGATCAAATTATTATCTTAGGTGGCAAAATGACGATTTTGCCCTTGAACATTAAAATTTCCAATTTTACCCCAAATGAACCCTCGAACTTCGAACAATCATTTTTAGTCATTCCTGGACTATAAAATATTAAATTTCATCCTACAATTCCTATTTGAACTAGTTCGAGGTTAAATCAATTTAAGTGTACTGTTAGGTACAATATCGAGTTTCGTCTATTCTTAGGTGCTTTTCTAGCGTAATAACACGATACTCAGTGCATGTATGTCATGACATGTGTTTATAGGGTCAGGTTTTACAATGCTGCTTTGTTTTTCCTTCAAATTTCAGTAGCTAAGCTGCACCTTTCCTTCAAAAAAATTTGAAGCCAAAACAACCACAATTAACCATCAAAACAGCACCTCAAACCTTAAATTTTCTACTGCAAAATTTTGCACTTTTTGGCCTCCAAAATCAGCAAAAAAATGGCACTTTCCAGCCTCCAAAACCAGCAAAAAAATGGCTCTTTTCAGCCTCCAAAACCAGCCCTTAAATGGCTCTCTTTCCCTTCTTGAATGGTAGCAAAAACATCCCCTCAACTCAACTCTCTTTTCCTTTTGTTTTCCTTTCTCATGCACGGTTTTCTTTTTGTTTTTCTTGCTCTTGGTTCTTTCTTCTTCCTTTGCTCTTTTATTTCTCCCTCAACCGACCTCTCTCTTCTTCTTGGTCTTCTTCACTTAGCTTGGTCAATTACACATATATATTTTTATTTCTTTCTTGAATGTTCCACAAATTTCCACAACATTCCATCATGGCCAGCCACATCAAAATTTTTTTCTTCCTTCACTATGTGTTCCACATGGCCGGCCCCCCCCTCTAATTCACCAAGAGTCTTTGACTCTTTTATTGACCACATGGGTAGTTGCCCATGTTGGTCCTATAATATTTTATTTTATTTTATTTTATTTATACACATACTATTATTATTTTACTCTATGTTAATTTTATTTTTCTCATTAATTTCCATTACATATCCTTTAACTTTTATATGTTAAATTCGATCTTTTTGTTATGTCTAAAAATTCCAATTTTTATCTAACTTCCTTTCTCGATGCGTGTACCACCAAAATATAAAAATTTTACCTCAACGCGGTATTACCACAATATTTAAATATTTACTTATCCGCGTTTGTTCAACTTAACAAAACACGTGTATTTCACTTTTATCGCTTATTTCTTCAAAAATTCACTTGTATTTCTTCTCCCCCACTTGGATCAACCATATGACCCTTTTTCATGACTGATTTCAACATCCGATTAAATATTAATATTTTAATATTATTTAATTAATAAAAATATTATTTTATTCCAAAAATTTTATCTTGTCTCCTTGGTACCCAAAATACCTTATTATGCCTCACTTGACTTTCAAATCGCCTTTTATCGAACAAATTCTCCTCCGATAAAATTATTATTATTTTATTGTTATTTTTTCGCATGCGAAATATTTTATCCTAAACTACTCCTTTCGTCTTTTATCACTTTTAAACATTTTAATTGACCTCAATTTACATCCGATCAACTTTATTTATCACCATATCAAAGTATGGGGTATTTCAAAATCTCATCATCGGAGTTTTCATCCCATTAGCAAAATAAACATATCGTATGCCATGCTAAATAAAATTATGAATGATGTCTATATGAGCACGTTTAAATATAATTTAGTTCACTTATAATTTATAGAACAATGAATTTAATAGTTTAGGGTAATTTACTACCTTATTTATTTATTTTATTGTATATGTCTTTTTGGAAACATGCTATTTAAATCGATAACCTTTAATTAATATTATGGGTTAATATATTTTATTTAACTATAAGTTTCTTATTGAATAAACAATTAATTAATTTTTATTTTTTAAAATCTTTTAATTTAATTAAGTTTTTTATTACCAATAATTGTTTAAGTTAATTAACTAACTATATCAATTTATATTTAGATATAACATTATAAAAATTTATTTCTTATAATGTTTAAGATGATTATTTGAATTAATGAATATTGAAATATAGGATTTGAATTTATCCTGACGCTTCGATGAAAATCCTCTTTGAATTTCGCACCTAAAAAATTCATCCCGAAAGAGGCAACTCTTTGCCTTTTCAGATGAAATTTCATCATCGAATTAACTCAAGATAACCATTCTATTTTAATATTTATAATTTTATATTATATTTGTATATTTTTATATTTATAAATACCTAAATAAATTTTTGTAATATAAGTATTTCATTTCTCTTGCGTATATAACCTATTTCCATTTATGATAAATATATTTTATTTTTATATTCTCTCCCTATATTTACTCATCCCTATAAATTATAGAAAAACCATCTATTCCACCAAACTTAGTTTTATCCTATTTCATTTTATTATATTTTTAAGTTTAATTTTTCCTTGTACATCTTCATTCTACACTTATATCTATATAAATTTACATACTAAATATTTTATGATTATGTCTAACATTTCACCATTTCCCACGTTTTATATTTCATTCTTGACATTTTATAATCTAAGTAGGCATTCCTCATCTATATGTATATTAATCTAAATGAATTTATTCCTACCACTAACTTTTTTACTTTCACTATATTTAATGTCTATCTAAGTCTACTTTTGTAATTAAATGTTTATTTATTTATCTATTTCTTTTTTTACTTATAACCAAATATTTATTTGAATTTATTCTTTTATAATTAAGCATATTTTAGACATTTTCATGATTTTTATAATTTTCTGTTTTCCTTCTCTAATGCTCGTACGCTAAAACTTTATACATTTTTATGTTATTTATTTATTTTTGCATTATCATATACTAATTAATCACACATTTTGCCTAATGTATTTTCTCAGACACTAAACTGAGCCAACCAAACAAATCCACATGACAAAGGAAAAAAGGTCTCACCTTGTTTGGGCTAGACTTTACCCAAATAATGGATTTGGGAAGGAGTATCCAAGCCCACTGCACCAACCCAACAAGATCCTTTCACAATGCATCGCCTGGTACTGAAGGGCTCCCCTTAAACGACGCCGTTTTAGTGTTTCAATCGAGGTATAAAAGCTTCTTTTTTTTTTTTTGCTTTCCTTTCATTGGCTTTCTTGCTTTCTCTCTCTACCACCGGTTCTCCTTCCTCTCTCTAAAAGCTCTCCTTTTTGCCTTCCCTCTCACCAAAAAATTCCCTCTATTCACTCTCCTTCACAACCGACGACACCAAACCCCAAACTTTATCTCCCTTTTTCGATCCAAACCCCAAAACCTTCAAATCTAACCCCTAAATCCGTGAGAAAAAAAAGAAAAAGAAAATCCTTTCCCTCCCGATTGCTTTTTATAGGTTTTTCGATTTCTATTTTTTTTTGTTATTTTTGGTTCTATTCTATGATTTTTTTTTGTTATTTTTGGTTCTATTCTATGATTTTTTTTTTGTGGGTATATGCGGCTGGTAGTGAATAGGAAAGTTAGGATTTTTGTTCTAGGGCTTTTTTAAGTTTTTAGGGTTTTTTGGCTAGGCTGAAGTTGTGATTTTTTTGGCTCCTCCCCCTTAGGATCTTTTTTTCAGATTTTTATAGCTACTTTTGATCTTGATGCTATTGCTAGACACGAATTTTTCGAGTCTAGTACAACAATGGTGTCCTTGGCAAGGTGCAAACGCACCCTGCTAAGAGGATTTTTTCTTTTTTTATATTATTTATTTACTTTTTAATTTTCTTATTTTATTTTCCTGTTCTTCCTGGTTTCCAGAACTTTCCGTAGTTTAGCAAGTTTAAAGCCTTAATTATTGTTTTTAATTCTATTTAGCTTATTTGATCTGAAATCTTGGTTCAGATGCTTTTGGGTCTGTTTTTGAGCCACAGAATAAAGTTCCAAGCCCAATTTTACATTGCGTTTTAAACTATGAACCCAACAAAATAAAATAACATAACATAACATAGATAAAATAAAAATAAATAAAAAATAATTGTGTCTGCAGCTGCCCCTCTTTGCGCATCTTTGAGAATCAAGGATTGTGCAAAGATGTAGACAAAATGCTTGACTTATCTCAAAATAAGTTCAATTTATCATTCAAAATTCTTAAATTTAATCTAAGTTCGATCTATCTCGAGATAAGTTCAAATTAAAAAATTGAAACTCTTAGACTGGACCTAAACTCGACCTATCTCACAACAAGTTCGATTTTAAAAATGAAATTCCTGGACTTGATCTAGGCTTGACCTATCTCACAATAGGTTTGATTTTAAAAATTGAAATTCCTAGACTTGATCTAAGCTCAACCTATCTCACAACAGGTTCAATTTTAAAAAATAAAATTCCTAGACTGGATCTAAGCTCGACCTATCTCACAACAGGTTCAATTTTGAAAATTGAAATTTCTAGACTTGATCTAGGCTCGACTTATCTCACAACAGGTTTGATTTTAAAAATTGAAATTCCTATACTTAATCTAGGCTTGACCTATCTCACGACAGGTTCGATTTTAAAAATTTTAATGCCAATTTAATTAGGTTAACATCATCTTTGTACCAACTAGATTGGACTTAAACTCATATTGGCGCCAACTGAGTTTGGCTTGGGATCTTTCCAACTCAACTAAGCTTAAATCTTTTCTTTATTGGTTACATTATGAAAATGAAGAAAACTCAAATCCCTCCATTTTAATCGAAGTTTTACAACCTCAAAACTCTTGCTTGAAAATGATCATGTGCATGATTAGACATGTATGCATGATAAAATGCTTTCATGTTTATGATTCATTAAGGTTTCTTAGCCCTTTTCTTGCTTCATCCAACCTTTCCGCTATAGTTTTCAATCATCTTTGCCTATTTACTTTCTTCTGGTTAGTTTAGGTAACTCTTGATTTCCCTTAAGCATCTTTTGTCTTAACATTTGACTTTTTTCTCATGTTGAAGCTCCCCCATTCTTTTACCTCATCATTAAGTCTTTTGTTGAACAATGAATGTAATTTCTCGCTTAACTAGTTTATTTCTTTTACCAGTCATCATTCATTTTTATGACAATCATTATGTGGAATTATGTGATGGTAAAGAACGAAGGGGTTGAAATAAAGAGGACAAGGAGAATTACATATATAAAAATTCAAATAATTCAAAGAAAAGGAAATTTTCAGAGCAATATTTAGATCTTTTAAGTAATGAACACTCAAACCATTTAGAGAAAACAATCTGATTTTCAACTTCAAGAATTTTCCTTGATTGATGGTTTGAGCAAATCTATAGGTTGCAGACTTCATAACTTCCCCTAGTTTTGTGAAATTGTTGAGCTCCATTCTTAGTGTATTTTTACCTCACCTTTGTACTCCATTTAAGCTGACCTCTTCAAATTTCACTCTAACTTTCTCCTTTTTGGCTTCAAGCCGCCCTTTACAAGTTTTCAGCGTGAGCTTCCTCCTTTGGATACAAGTTGCCTTTTTCGGGTTTTCAACACGAATCCTCTCTTTTTTGCTTTATATTTTTTTATTCTTTTTTTTTTGTTCTTGTTTTTATTTTTTTAGTGTAGTACTTCTTTACTGCATCTTTATTTATCGGATTAGGCAAATCTCCCTTATCCACGTTAGCCAGAATTAGAGCTCCTCCGAAAAAAGTCTTCTTTACCACATACAGTCCTTCCCAATTTGGCATCCACTTTCCTCGAAAATCAATTTGATTGGGAGCTATTCTTTTGAGAACCAACTCTCTTTCTCAAAAGTACCTAGGACGAATTTTTTTCTCATATGCCTGCATCATCCTTTGTTGATACATTTGACCATGATATTGCGTCGCGAGTCTTTTTTCTTCAATCAAATTCAACTATTCTTGACGAAAATGGACCCATCAGCTTTTGCTAACTTTGTCTTCATTAACACCCTCAATGATGGGATTTCCATTTCAACAGGTAGAACTGCTTCTATGCCATATACTAGTGAGTATGGAATCGCTCTTGTGGAGGTACGCACAGAAGTTCGATATGTGTGCAAAGCAAAATGAAGTTTCTCATGCCAATCTTTATAAACTTCAGTCTTTTTTTCGATAATCCTTTTGATGTTCTTATTAGCTGCTTCTACTGCTCCTTTCATTTTTGGACGGTAAGTTGTTGAGTTATGATGCTTGATCTTGAATTTAACACAAACCTCTGTTACCATTGTACTGTTCAAATTGCTTGCATTATTGGTAATGATCCTTTTTGGAAGCTCATATCGACATATTATCTCCCTTTTTATGAACTTGCACACCACTTTTTGCGTCACATTAGCATAGGAAGCTGCTTCTACCCATTTTGTGAAGTAGTCAATGGCCATCAATATAAATCGATGCCCATTAGAAGCTTTTGGAGTAATGAGCCCAATCACATCCATTCCCCATATTGAAAAAGGCTACGGTGATGTGAAAACATGTAATGGAGATGGTCGAGCGTGGATTCTATCAGCATAAATTTGGCATTTGTGGCACTTCCGAGCAAAATTTATACAATCTGCTTCTAACGTCAACCAATAGTATCTAGCTCTCATAATTTGTCTGGCCAACATATGTCCATTGGCATGAGCTCTACATGATCCCTCATGGACTTCTTCCATTATCTTACTGGCTTCGACTGCATCCACACATCTAAAGAGAACTTGGTCCCGGTTTCTTTTGTAGGGTACCTCTCTATTGAGGAAAAAACCCATTGCTAACCTTTTTAGAAATCACTTGTCATTCTCCGTGGCATTCTCAAGATACACCTGGTGCTAAATGTATTGCATGATATCATAGTACCATGGTTTTCCATCAAGTTCTTCTTCAACATTCAAGCAATGTGCAGAGACTCCCCATATTCCCAAATTAAAAGGATGTATGTCAGCCCAGTTATTTATTTTGAACATTGCTGCAATAATGGTTCAAGCATCGACAATCTGGTTCTCTTCTCGAGGCAAATGATTGAAGCTAATTTTCCTGAACTATTTACTTAATTCTATAACTAGCTTTTGATATGGAATCAGTTTAGAATCTCTAGTTTCCCATTCACCTCGCATTTGACAAACTACCAAAGCAAAATTTCTATAAACTTCTATTATGTCAATCTTCATGTCGATTGCTACTTGTAATCCCATCACCAACACCTCATACTCTACCATGTTATTGGTACAGTTGAAATTTAGTCTTGTTGTGGTTGGATAATACTTCCTATCTAGATAAATCAATACTGCTCCAATTTTGTGCCCCAAAGCATTGGATGCTCTATCAAAATAAATCTTCCAAGGACTAAGTTCATTGAGACCCTCATTTTCTATGTGCAAGATGGTCATCAAATTTTTGTCTGAAAAATCAAAACTTACAAGCTCATAATCCTCAGTAGCTCGAGTTGCAAGGAAATCAATAATAGCACTCCCTTTGATTGATTTTTGAGACACATACACAATATCATACTCAGATAGTAGTATTTGCTATCGTGCTAGTCTTCTGGACAGGAAAAGTTTTTCAAAAATATATTTGATGGGATCCAATTTTGCCACCAACCATGTTTTATGATACAACATATATTGCTGGAGCCTCTAAATGGTCCATGCTAGCGCACAACACATCTTTTCGAGCACAGAGTACTTGGACTCATACTCTATTAATTTCTTGTTCAAGTAATAAATAGCTTGTTCTTTCTTATCCGTTTCATCATGTTGCCCCAATACACATCCCATGGAATTCTTGTTCATGGTCAAATACAAAATAAGAAGCTTTTTAGTCGTTGGTGGTACTAACAACGGTGGATTTGTGAGACACTATTTAATTTTATCAAAAGCTATTTGGCATTCTTCATTCCACTCTACCGAATCTTGTTTCTAAAGCAATTTGAAAATCGGATCACATTTAGAGGTTAGTTGGGATATAAATCGAACAATGTAATTCAACCTTCCTAAAAATCCTCTCATTTCTTTTTGTGTTTTAAGAGGTGGCAATTCTTGAATAGCTCGTATTTTGTCTGGATCCACCTCAATTTCTTTTTCACTCACCACAAATCCCAGCAATTTCCCAAAAGTAATACCAAAAGTACATTTTCTAAATTCAACTTGAGTTGAAACTTCCGTAATGTCTCCAATAAATTCTTGAGATTAATAGTATGATCCCCTTCTCTACAAGATTTTGCAATCATGTCATCCACATATACCTCTATTTCTTTGCGCATCATATCATGGAACAAAGTTACCATAGCCCTTTGGTAAGTGGCACCTGCATTTTTCAATCCAAATGGCATCACTTTGTAATAGAACGTTCCCCACATGCTTACGAACGTTATCTTTTCCATATCTTCAGGTGCCATCTTAATCTGATTATACTTAAAACAACCATCCATGAACGAGAATAAAGCATGTTTTGCTATATTATCCATGAAAGTGTGAATATGAGGTAAAGAGAAACTATCTTTCGAGCTTTCTCTATTCAAATCCTTGTAATCTACACACATTCAAACTTTTCAATCCTTCTTAGGAACCAGGACTATATTAGCTACCCATTCAGGATACTTGGCCACCTCTAAAAACCCAACATGAAATTACTTCTTTACCTCTTCTTTAATCTTCAGCAACATATATGGCTTCATCCTCCTCAATTTCTATTTAATCGGCTTACAATCCGATTTCAAAGGTAACTTGTGAACAACAATGTCAGCATTAAAACCCAACATATCCTGGTATGACCAAGCAAACACATCCACATACTCACGAAGCAATTCTTCTACCTTTTGCCGTTCACCAGATGATATCGAAGTACCAATCTTAACCTCTTTCTTATCTTCCATATTTCCTAAGTTAATAATTTCTGTGAGTTCTCGATGAGGTAAAATCTCCCTTTCCTCCTGTTCCAATGATCTCAACAAATCAAGTGGTAAGTTAATTAACTAACGATATCAATTTATATTTAGATATAACATTATAAAAATTTATCTCTTTAAACGTTTAAGATGATTATTTGAATTAATGAATATTGGAATATAGGATTTGGATTTATCCTGATACTTCGATGAAAATCCTTTTCGAATTTCGCACTTAGAAAATTCATCCCAAAAGAGGCAACTCTTTGCCTTTTTAGATGAAATTTCATCATTGGATTAACTCAAGATAACCATTCTATTTTAATATTTATAATTTTATATTATATCGTATATTTTTATATTAATAAATACCTAGATAAATTTTTGTAATATAAGTATTCATTTCTCTTGCATATATAAGCTATTTCCATTTATGATAAATATATTTTATTTTTATTTTCTCTCCCTATGTGTACTCATCCCTATAAATTATAGAAAAACTATCTATTCCACCCAACTTAGTATTATCCTATTTCATTTTATTATATTTTTAAGTTTAATTTTTCCTTGTACATCTTCATTCTACACTTATATCTATATAAATTTACATACTAAATATTTTATGATTATGTCTAACATTTCACCATTTCTCACATTTTATATTTCATTCTTGACATTTTATAATCTAAGTAGGCATTCCTCATCTCTATGTATTAATCTAAATGAATTTATTCCTACCACTAACTTTTTTCACTTTCACTATATTTAATGTCTATCTAAATCTACTTTTGTAATTAAATGTTTATTTATTTATCTATTTCTTTTTTTATTTATAACCAAATATTTATCTAAATTTATCTTTTTATAATTAAGCAAATTTTAGACATTTTCATCATTTTTATAATTTTCTGTTTTCCTTCTTTAATGCTAATACCTTAAAACTTTATACATTGTTATGTTATTTATTTATTTTCTACATCATCATATACTAATTAATCACACATTTTGCCTAATATATTTTCTCATAAACTAAACTGGGCCAACCAAACAAATCCACATAACAAAGGAAAAAGGTCTCACCTTGTTTGGTCTAGACTTAACCCAAAATAATGGATTTGTGAAGGAGTATCCAAACCCACTGCACCAACCCAGCAAGATCCTTTCAAAATGCACTACTTGGTACTCAAGGGCTCCCTTTAAACGGTGTCATTTTAGTGTTTCAACCTAGGTATAAAAGCTTATTTTTTTTGCTTTCCTTTCATTTGCCTTTCTTGCTTTCTCTCTCTATTGCCAGTTTTCCTCCTTCTCTCTTAAAAGCTCTCATTTTTCGTTCCCTCTCACCAGAATATTTCCTTCCTTCACTCTCCTTCACAATCGACAGCACTAAACCCCAAACTTTATCTCCCTTTTCCAATCCAAACCCCAAAACCTTCAAATCTAACCCTTAAATCTGTGAGAAAGAAAAGAAAAAGAAAAAGAAAATCTTTTCCCTCCAAGTTGCTTCCTCTAGGTTTTTCTGTTTCTTTTTTTTTTTGTGTTCTTTTCTATGATTTTTTTTCTATGGATATATGCAGCTGGTAATGAATATGAAAGTTAGGATTTTTGCTTTAGGGTTCTCTTAAGTTTTTAGGGTTTTTTGGCTAGGCTAAAGTTGGGATTTTTTTGGTCTCCTTCCCCTTATGATCTTTTTTTTTTATATAGCTGTTTTTAATCTTGATGCTGTTGCTAGACGTGAATTTTTTGCGTCTAGTACAACAAAGGTGTTTGCACCCTGTTGAGCTATTTTTTTCTTCTTTTTTTATACTATTTATTTACTTTTTAATTTTCTTTTTTTATTTTCCTATTCTTCCTGGTTTCTAGAACTTTTTGTAGTTAAATAAGTTTTAAGCCTTAATTATTGCTTTTAATTCTGTTTAGCTTATTTGATCTGAAATCTTGATTTCAGATGCTTTTGGGTCTGTTTTTGGGCCACAAACTAAAGTTCCAAGCCCAATTTGACGTTTGGTTTTAAACTATGAACCCAACAAAATAAAATAACATAACATAACATAAATAAAATAAAAAATAATTATGTCTATACTGAGAAAAGGATCCAAAGAAATTTGGATACCAAAAATCAAGTGAGAATTTGTCCTGTAGGCAAATCAAGGCAATGAGGAGAAAAATCATAAAGATTAAGCATACAGTGACATCAGAATGTCAAGTGCAAGAATCGATATTTCTATTTTGTAGAATCAATTCCCGTACTATACAAAACATATTTTTGCCTCCCCTGAAGCTCAAGAATCGACATTACATCTCAAAGAATTGATTCTTCAAACACAGAATGCTTTTCAAAATACTTCAAGACTTCTTACAAAGCATGAAACAGATACAAGAATCAAAGGTAGGTGAGAACATTGTTGAGTTACGGATGATGTTACACCTAAAGTTTATCATGGATAATTTATCATTGTTTGAAAGGCATTATGACATGAAACACATCGTTATCTTCTAGCTACAAAGGTAAAGTATCAAGACCTGAATTCAAAATCTTGATACCTATCGTTATCTCGACACTATCATTAAGTATATCGTGACTGAAAACACAACAGCCAAATGAAATAGAACACCTCAATTAAAAGTGTTAGAATTTTTGTTTTTGAGAAAACAAAAAGTCAGTCACCCTTTCAGTATGCTTAAAAAATTACTCTTACCTTGTTCATCTATTATCATTTCTTCACAAGTTCACTGTAAAACTCCTTCATTTCACTCTTTTCGAATTTGTTTATCAAAAAGCCCACCGCTCATGATGACAAAGCAAGAAAGTCCTGTTACATGCCAAAGAAATGAGTTTTTATCAAAGCCCACTTACTATTTTAGGGAGAACTTTAATAGTCATGAACAAAAACAAAGGTACTTGTACTCGTTTCTTTCAAGTGTTTCTTGACAAGTCAATTGATTTTGATCACTTTAAAACATTAGAGTTCCCATACATAGAAAATCTTAGGCAATAAGGTTGGATAACCCTCATAGAAGCTTTTTATGAGAATTTAGTCAAGGTTTTTTACTTTAATGCCATCACAACATTCAAGAACGATGAAGAAAAGTCATTTATACTAGAGAATATGTTCATTAAATTAGTCATGGGAAAGGAAATGCATACCTATCCACCACTAATTAGTCATGTTCTAGGAATTCCTAATATTGCAAGAAACTTAAAAAATCTATGAACTGGACTTATTGAACGTGATTTACAAACTAAGTTCTTCATCTTTCATCCATCCATTAAATTAGAACAATTTAGTGCAAACTGTCTAAGTTTTCATGATAGAACTTTGCACTTAATCCTATACTGGTGTTTAAGGCCAAGTGGGAGAAACTATTCATATGTGAAAGATGAAGACATGTTCTTTATGCATCACATCAAACACAATACACAGATAAACTTGGCTCAATTTTTTTTTCTAGATATGATGAAAATAATTGCTAGGAAAAGCAAAGTACTAGTTTATAAGATTATGATAAGTCAGTTGATACTAGAATTGATCCATCGATCAGACTATTGAATATGAGATTAAAGAATTTCAATATCAAATGGTTGATGAGAAATGGTACCCAAAAAATGTGACGCCTACAAAGGTTCAAGAAAAAAAAAAGACAGCAACAACTGATAGTATGAAGCATGGTGATATTAAGGCTCCTTATCTCCAACCACTATGAACTCAGTAATTATAGAGATGAAACTTACTTTGAAAATGGCATCAATGAGCTGCTTAGTGGACTAGAAGAGAATAAGAAAATAATGAGTCACTTAAGCAAGACATGACTATTAACTTTTCTAGCCAATCCTTTAACCAATCTCACGAAAATAGACCTTAACCTTGATCCTTCATCCTAATTTTATGCAGTTGGGCCACATTTCTTATGTTGTCTTTAAAATACCTAGATATCTATTTTTGTTGGATGAGTTTTACTCTAGCATGCATACATTCATTATAGCTTATTTTGGATAGTGTTTAGATTTGAATGGCTTAACTATTTTGAATATTTATAATGCATGAGAATACTAAATTGCTTAGTATGTTTGAATATAACATTAACTAATGAATTTGTTTGATACAAATTAAATATTTTCACTTATTAATATAGCCATATGTTGGTCACTGTATGCTTATGTGATTAGATATCTTTACACGGCTTGAATGGTTTAATATTTACATTCTTTGTGTTAACATCCATGACCATGCGTATTACTAATGAATGAAAATAGGTTGATATTCACTAATCCTGATTAATTGAAATTTCTTATTGTGAATGTATATGTGCTTTGTTTATGTGAGTATTTATACTTGTGTTACTGATGCTCTGTTTCTTGTGAGATTTATATTTTTTTTATATTTTGTTTTCTATTCCTTTTTTATATAACAAAAAGGGAGAGAATATTAAGAGTAAATTTGTCAAAGCTTTACTTGTGTTTATGGCTAGATTATCTTGAAAAATTATTTCAAAAGTACTTTCAAAATATCATTTAATCTTTTTGAAAAGTGCAGAAATTCCGAGGGAGTTCTGCTCAAGAAAAATGCTTTCAAATCCTTTTTATAGATTTACCCTAGTTTTAAAATCTTTTGAAATGATAAGCACAAATTCAAGGGAAGTTCTTCAAAAAGCAAATTTAGCTCTTAATTTTGTCATATGAAAAAGGGGGAGATAATTTTCTTTACCCTAGTTTTGAAATGAAAAAAATTATTAATCTAAATATAGTTTGAGAATGAATGAAAATATTTTTACGCTTGAAGAAAATCCTCAAGAGTTTTTAAGTTGATCTTGTAAAGAAAAATACTTTTGAACAAACTCAAACTCAAAGTATTAACCTCAAGAATCGACCTTGACTAAATGAAAAATCGATTCTCATTACACAGAAAGCAAAATTCTTTACTTCTTTATAGAAGAATTAATTCTAAGAAAAGGATATATCAATTCTTGAAAGATAAAAGCTACTAGGATAGGAAAGAATCGATAACTCCAAAAGCAAGAATTGATTCTGGGAAAACAGAAGGAATCTAAGCACAATTCTGAAGACAAAGAATCGATTCTTGAGAAAAAAGATATTGATTCTTGAAGCATCAACAACAAAAACCATAAATTTAAAGAGCAAGGAAGAGATGGGACAAACGGATAAGATTAGAGTATCAAAGATCAAGTTCAAATTAAAATTTTAGCGTCAGACTACAATGAAGAACTGACACTTTGATAAAGAAGAATCAATTCTTGGAAAATTGTAAAGGTGTCACCTGTAAGCCAAATTAAGAAGGAATCAACATTTCAAGAAAAAAGAATCGATTTTTTAGAGGCAGAAAGTTCCAAACTTGGAGAATGATATGGAGAACTGATAACTTAAGGACAAAGAATCAATTCTCCAAGTATGACAGACTTGATCAAGTTGGCCAGAACGTATGAAAATTCATTTCAAACTTACCCCAATAGGCAAGAAATCATACGACCAATAAATACCCATCTTGGAGAGCTTAAATGCAAGATTTTTAAAGCTTTTGAATGCATTGAAGATTTGAAAAAGAGAGAAGAATAAGAGAAAAAAAAGAGAAAAAACAGGCTAGAAATAAAGCAAGTTGAAAAATCCTTCCTTTGAGTAGAAAAGAATCTTAAGCTCACATCTTTATCCTTTAGTTGATTTTTCCTGAGCCTAAAAATCCTTTATCCTTGAGAAAGCTTTAATATTTTGAGCCTAAACAAATCATCAGCCTTTTTAAAGGTCCTAAGATCATTTTTTTTTTTTAGAATCCACTATTGTTGGTTATACCTCCATGTAAAAGGTAGTGTAAAGGTTATACCTCCTTCAAAAGGTAATGCTAAGGTTATACCTCCTCTGAAAAAGGAAATATTGGTTATACCTCCAAGCAAAAGATAAAAAGACTATTTTTTATCCTTAAAAGACATTTGGTTGTAAAAGTTGTGCTTGATCCTTTAAAGGTAGTGGCTTGTAAAGATTGTGCTTGATCCTTAAAAGGTAGTGACTTGTAAAGGTTATGCT
Source organism: Theobroma cacao (assembly GCF_000208745.1). Lineage (NCBI taxonomy): Eukaryota > Viridiplantae > Streptophyta > Magnoliopsida > Malvales > Malvaceae > Theobroma > Theobroma cacao. Next base: position 13,487,090 of record NC_030854.1, on the reverse strand, counting down.
TGATCCTAACAATGACTTTTGTATAGGTTATGCTTGATCCTTGAAAGACAGTTGATAGTGGATTTGAACTCGTTATGTATCAAAGGAGATGATGTAAGCATCAAAGGCTAAACCTCTATAAAAACTTTGTTAAATACTCTTTACTCCTTGCATTTATTTTTCATTTAGCTTATACTTTGTTTTACAACTTTGCTTTTTAAAGTTTTGCATTGTCTTGAGTTAAAAAAAAGGCAAGGATTTTTTGCTTCATAACCAATTCACCCTCCTTCTTGGTTACTTTACTTTAAGCTTATTTATCGAACACCTTTCTTCATCATTATAAACTTCTGAGTTGAAATATTCCTTCATTAGTCCTTACTACTTAGAAATCCTTCATCTTTTTGTACTTTAATTGCTTACCAACCTTGTTAAAGGTTTTAAGCTCCATACACTTTCTAGAATCCACTGTTGTTAGTTTTACCTCCATGTAAAAGGTAATGTTAAAGTTTATACCTTTACTTGAAAAGATAGAGTTTGGTTATACCTCTATTGAAAAGATAAAGAAATTATGCTTGATCTTTAAGAGGCAATTGGTTGTAAAGGTTGTGCTTAATCTTAAAAGGGTAGTGACTTTTGTAGAGGTTGTGCTTAATCCTTGAAAGGCAATTGCTTGTAAAGATTATGCTTGAACCTTGAAAGGCAATTACTTGTAAAGATTGTGCTTGAACTTGTGTTGAAAAGGCAGTTCATAATGGATTCAAACTCCTTGTGCTATTAAGGGAGAAGATGTAAGCATCAAGGGCCAAACCTTTATAAAAACTTGGCTGAGCACTCTTTACTTTCTGCATCATCTTTACCTAGTTCATAATTTATTTTTACGACTCTATTTTTAATATTCATACTACCTTGTTTTTAAAAATGGGATTTTCACTTGATAACCAATTCACCCTCCTCTTATTTACTTGACTTTAAGCTTATTCATCTAACACCTATGATCCACCTAGTCCCAAGGAAGGAAATACTGTTATGAGGCTAACCTTTTATGATAGGATTATGCACCTCATCTTAACATGGACCATTAAGCCTTCCAGCACTAAATACTCTACTGTAAAGGGTGAAGAGATGTGGTTCATGTACCACATAAAAAGAAAGCTCAACATCAAGCTATCTAAATTCATATTTTCGAATATGATGACGACAGTGAGAGGTGCAAGTAAATTTCTCTTTTATGGTATGGTAGTTAATGAAATCATAGACTTTTATGGCTAAGACACCCGAGTTGATCCTCCCAAGGCTCACCCGATGCACACAAAGATTGATAGTCACACTATCAATAAGTTTGGATATGAGTGTAGGGTAGAGTATGGGTTAGGAAGAATGATAATGTCGAAGGCAATAATGACGAGCCTAGAGAACCTAGTGAGCCTACGTGTAAAGCCCGACCTTATAAAATGCTTGACAGGACATACATGTGATAGATAGCATGTTTGCATGTTAGGAGAGTCCCAAAAAATTTACAAAAGTCGGTATTGTACCTAGAGGTACAACAAAGTTGATTTAAGCCTCGAACTAGATCAAATAGAGATTATAGGGTGAAATTGAAAATTTTACAGTCCAAGAGTGATTTAAAATGGTGATTTGGAGTTCGAGGATTAATTTGGAGTCAAACCGAAAATTTCACTATCTACGGGCAAACTGGGAATTTTTTTGAAAGATTTTTGTCACATTTGACTTATTGGAGTATGATTTGAGGTTGAGAAGTGAAAAATTTTAATTTCGACATTTTTTCGAAGCATAGGGGTAAAATGGTAATTTTGCCACCCTAGTGGTAAAATGGTAATTTTGCCACCCTAGTGGCAAAATTGTAATTTTACACCACCGACACTTGTCCAGCACATGGATTTTACCCAATATTATCATGGATAATTGAAGGAATTTATAAGGTGGAGAGAGAAAGCTTAATAGTTAAGAAATTACAAATGGACCAATAATAAGGTGACATGTGTCAAGTTTATAACCATTTATTATTTAACTTTAAATTTAGCACAAAATCAGCCCATTTTCTTCATATGGCCAGCCAAAGAAAAACAAAAGGAAGAACAAAGGAAGAAAAGAAGAACAAGAACCCTAGGTGGGAAAATTCAAGGAAAAATTGGTGGATTTCAAGTAATCAAGCAATCAAAGGTAAAATTTCTTGATTTTGACTTGTGATCTACCTTTCCCATGCATTTCTCCTTATTTTTCATGGTTAAATTTCATGTTTTCATGGTGAATTCATGGCTGGTCGAATGGGTATGGAGAGAGAATGATGTTGGATTGATTTGATTTTAAGTTATGCTAGTGTTTTTAGTTAGTTAGTGATGTGTAGCAAGAAAAGCTAATAAGAAAAATTCATTTTCTCCCATCACCTATAAGAGGCTGAATTTTCTAGGGAGAATATTGAGGCTGAAATTGATGATATTTCATGATATTTTGGTGATATTTGATGTTTGGTGAGGTTAGAAATTAAATGGAAAATTTTGGTGTGAAAATCTGAATTTTTGCTCAACGTATGACATGTGTGATTTGTTGACCCGGGACTGATAAATTGAATCTCATTCATAGTCACTGAGATAATTTAGGTATAATTGGAGTGTAGAAAGTGAGAAGAATTGATTTGGAGTTAAATTGGAGATTTTAGCCGATTAGACTGAGTATAGTGTGACTTAGGTCGAATATCACATTTAAGCGATTAATCGGACATTTTGCACCTCATCGCAGCATTCATTTAGATTTAGAGAGCCTGAAATAGTTTATGACAAATTGACACAAATTATTGAATTTTGTGTCATGTGTGATGTATAGGTGGTGAGCTATTTGATAAGGATAAAGAGATTACACCAAAGACCGGGACTAGGAGTATTTCTACTCCTGATACTGTGAGTAACCTTACTATCGTCTTAATTATCTAGAGTGATTTTTATTCAATTTTGTGGATTTTATGGAAAATGAGTTAAATGGTAAATCCTTGTGATTTGTAAATAAAATGTGATTTAATAAAATGATTTTGTAAATTGTCTTGAAATGAAATGACGGTTTGGAAAATAGAGTAATTCGATATTGTTTTCATATGTTGTAAATTCATGGTTTAAATTGAATGGCTTATGACAATATTGGCATGAATGGCTGGATTGGTATTTGTGTTAAAATGTATAAACTATTGCTTGCCTTGATAGGCTGGATAATGATAAAATTGCCATATCATGTTATTGAATTTTATTGATTGGTGGGAAAATGATGAGCTTACTGCAGTTGACGGGTTTTCGTGGATCAATCTATTAGAGGGGCACGGTAAACCCCGTTATATCTTACCTCAGTATGAGAGGCGCGGGTGGATAACTCCTGAGGCTAACACTTTTAAAGTTCACTTCACGCCAAACCACCAAGTGAGAGTGAGCTCAGCCAACGCCAATGAACGGTTATGTTTTCAAAATAAAAACATAATTTATGCTTACATGACCTTTTTAACAGCCTTGGCGGACTCGGTTGGGATAGCCCTCGATCAAGGCATCCCTGATAACTGAGTATGAGAATGATTTTTGGCACGAGCCAAGCTTTTCAGGAAATCATAAGCCTAGTTGTTTATTTGGTTGAAATGAGTTGTAAGGTAATGAAATTACAGTATGATGACTTATTTCAATTGTCTCCATTTACTCGACTTTAGATGGTTTAGATAGTATATGTTTATTCACTGAGATTTTATAATTTCATCACCCTCAATTCCCCACATTTCAGGCTCAAGATAGTCGGTAGATAGTTGATTGCATCAAGGACTTCAGTTAGCCTTGCATTGACAAAATTGTAGGTTCACATACTCGCACCTTATTGGTTAGTTGGGAGCCCATGTGTCACTGTAAAAGAAATTTTATACTTCAATTATCTGTTTTAAAGTGCGTATGAATATACTTAGCTTTTACACTACAGAAATTATTTACGGATTTCTCTATAAATATTGTTTTTTTTAGAAAATAGAATATTTTATTGAATATTATTATTTTATTCAAACAATTATAATTTCATTTCAAATAATTATTTTAGACATCTAAATTTACTTTTAATTATGAAACATGTGTTTTTCACCCACACACCATGTTTTTGGTGGGTTTCGGTATTTTCGAAGAAAAATGACGAAAATACCCCTATGAGCCAAAAAATAATATTATATTGTTTTGATTTGGAAACGACTTGTGATTTCTTAAAATGCGAGATTTAATAACTGTCGCTCATCGGGGAGATGCGGAAGCTGATGCTAAGCCTTGCGAGGTTTCGATCGGCATTCCGGGTAATGAGTGCCTATCGGAACGTCGCAACAATTGTCATGGGCCCGATAGGAGTTTCGGGTCGTGACACTGCGCCTCACGAAGACCATAATGTCACTTCTAGTACTAGTGCACCACCTTCATCCTCCATAGAACAAACGATTAATAACCTCTATGGGTACATGCAATCGATGGATGCAAGGTTGATGGCATAGATGGATGCCTTAGACAACCGACTAACAACTTTGGAGAACTTCTCTTTTGTTCTTCCACCAACTCCTCCACTATCCAATACTCCGAAGTTCAATGCATCTCTTACTCTTACAGCTTTTGCATCTACATCCTCTCCACCACCTTTCTTTCCACCACTATCTTGAGCTTGTAAGAGACGTGCCACTAATGCTTTCAATTAAAGCACTCTCTCTCGTGTTGGTTGGCTAGCACTTCATGTTCTTGCATTTCATCATGATTATACTCTTTCTTGGATGAAGTTTTGTAAATGGATGATTATCTTTATTTCTTTTAGTTCGTATTTAGATGTTTTTATTTGGATGATATGTTTTGGATATCGGCTACCTTCATTTGTCATATTGGCCACCTATTTTGGATATTCTCTATAGCCATAATTACTATTCTTGGCTATATTTTCTTTGGCATATATATATAAATATATATATATATATATATTTAATCTCAATACTAATCCCTCTAATGCTTCAAGTGCTTTTTATTTGATTGTATGGATATTCTCCATTTGTGCATTACAAGCCATATCATTTTGGTCCTTTAACAATTGTAATTGAAATGACAATTTCACACATTCTTTTTTATATTACAAAAAGGGGAGGAGTAATTGAGCAAATTTGCACATGATGTTTTGATTCTCAATTTGCACTTAAAAGAAATCTTAAACTTGACTTTGCACTTAAATGAAATTTTGAACCAAAATTCATTTTCCAAACTTCGCATAAAGTGAGGGGGAGTTTTTTAGAACTAAATTTCAAAAAATCAACAAAGCTTCAACTCAAAAATTCAAAGGGAGTTTTTCAAAAAAGTTTTTGACAAATTTTGCTCATTGGTTTGTCATATCTAAAAGAAGAAGATTGTTAGCTTTAACAATTAACCTTATGTTTTGAAATGACTTAAACAAATGATAAAAATAGCAAAAATAAGTTCTTAAAATTTATTCTATTTAAGTCCCCATGAACCTTCAAGATAAATGGCTAAGTGTTTGGACATGTTTTAATACTTAAAACGCTTAAAATATTGCATTCTAAGGTAGAAATATTGATATCTAACACTAAAATATCAATACATTTCAAACAAAGAGTATTTTATTTCAAAAGTATCGATACCTTTTGGACAAAAAGCACTCTACTTAAAAAGTATTGATACCCAAAGGTAAAGTATCGATACATCATTCATATCATGCATAAAGGATTGATACTAACCCACAAGTGTCGATACATTTATTGGATAAGAAGTTAAAGAACATGAGTCAACATTAGAAGTATCGAAACAATTCAAACAAAAAGCATTTTTTGTTGAAAGTATCGATACCTTATAGAGAAGTATCGATACCCAAGATGTCAAGGAGACAAAGTATTGATACTTTTACAAAAAGTATCAATACTTCATGTTAGATAAGTGTGAAAAAGACACAAATAATGGCTATTTCAAGTACAAAAGGGTGGAACAGCTTACAAGGCTTCCCTAAGTATAAATACAAGTTTCTAACTTGATTTCACAAAAAATAAGACACAGAAAACATTCTTTTAAGTAGAGAACAAAAGATCAACCTTGAAATTCTCAAGTTCTCTCACTTAGTCATATAGCCTATCATTATCATTCTTAGTGCTTTAACTTTCATTTCTCTTGCAATATTCATTGTACTCACCTTGTACACACTGTTGTTATCAGTTTTTTAAAGGAATTTGAGATTTCATTTTATCATCTTTGTATTGAGTTGTAAAGGTTATACTTTAACCTCCAAAAGATAGTGTTATTGCAAGTAGTTATACCTTAACCAAGTGAAAAGGTATAGGGGTTTAGTCTCATCCTTTGAAAAGACTAAATTGTGAGGGTTATGCTTTGTCCTTGAAAAGCATTTTGAATTAGTGGATTCCAAATACCTTAGCAAGCTAATGGAGAGGATGTAGACAAAGAGGTCAAACCTCTGTAAAAATACTTGTGTTTCTTCTTTGCTCTCTTAATTCCGTTTTACTACTCTTAGTTCTTCAAATTACATTTGACATACTTGAAAAAAAATTTCTGCAACTTTAGTTAATTGTTTTTAAAAAAGCTCATTTACTCTTACTTGGTTTATAAACTCTCTTCAAAAATTGCAAAGAATTGTTAAAAACCTTCAATTCACCCCTTCTTGAAGTTATTCCTTTTGAGCTAACATTCTAACAAACTAAATGACCAATAGGTAAATTTTATTAGTCCAAATTAAATATTATCTCAAGAGATAAATATATGACACATAGGTGAATTTTAATTGGTCCAACTATATATCTTTAAGATAATTAGCCAATAAATTAATTATTTTATAATTAATTATATGACTATCTTAAATGATGTCTTCAAACCTACATCGTAATACATAATTCATGTTTGAAAATTTTCTTCAATTTACTAATTTTAGACATGTGGCATATTGTAATTGGATAACAATTTTTCTCATTTTACAATTACCACCATCCTTTTCTTACTTTCAGTATTTCTCAAATGCAGAATAGCCTAAAAAAATTATCTTCTAACACTATTTTATTTGTTCATTGTCAATTATGTGGCTTCCTTTGCATATTATTAATTCCTATGCTTTTTAGATGTAATGATAACTACTTTCTAAATTTCTTTAAATACTCTATACAAATCATCATTCAAGAAAATACTAGAGAAATTGAATTTGTGGTGTTTAGAAGATTCGCAAAAAATTAATAGGAGTGACAATTGCAAAACTTGCAACAGTCAAAACCATTCACAAAATGACACTCCTAGAACTTGTAAAAGCCTTAAAAATCAAACAAGGACTTTTATAATAGGTCTAACCTCAAAAACCATCTAAACTAGAGTTATCAATTACAAAATATTTGATTGCGATAAGATTAAAGATGAATTTTCCCTTGCTTCATTCACTTCTACTCTATCTAGATTACCACCACTTCAAATCACTGTTGATAGTTTTGCACAACAAGCCCCTTATGAAATCTCACCCTAAATGAAAGGTTAGATTAAAAAAAAAAAACCTTAGGTGACCATGCATGATTCATGTTTTGGATGTTCAATTTTGGTTTTTAAGCTTGGAAAAATTCATGTTTTAATGTTTAGAGATGGTTTACAAAGTTCGAGATTGAAAAGGAGTCTAAATGAACAAGTTTTTAAGCCTATTTTTGCTTACTAGAGTCCATTTATCAATAAATGTTCTTCATTTGAACCTAGAAATGATTTTGATGAATATCTTTTGATAGATGTTCACCATCTACCTATAGATGAGTCTATCTATAGATAGATGCACGTCATTAATTGATAGATAGCAAAACTAGAGCTTTTTAAAATGGTTCTAGAGCTTATCTATCAATGATACCCCTGATCCATTGATAGATGATGTTGTTTTTAGAAAAATAAAATGGGCAAAATGATATTTTCGCATCTAAAATTATAAATATGGCCTATTTCTTAAGGGTTGGTAACCTTTAGCCTCATTTTTGCTAGATAAGTTCTCAAAACCCTCTCAACTGATTTTTGCTTCAAATCATCACTTTTAATGGTTTAAAGCTTAGTTCTTTAACTTTAATAAAAAAAAAGACTCATTTTTAAGCTTTAAAATCCATAAAGCTAATCTTTTTAACTTTAATAATCTTATTTTTATGCCCAAAAGTTCTGTTAAAGATTAAAGGTTAAAAGCTTTGAGATTTTGCTTATCATTTAAGGTAAGAGTAGAGGATTTATGGGTTTCTAGAATGGGCTTACTTAGAGAAATAGTTGTGGTCAAAAGTGAATAAATTTCGAAAGTACTTAAAACCAATATTTTAACATTATAATTCTAGGAATTGATTGTGATGAATTATTGTATGCTAAGAACACTTGAAAACTCCACAAATTTCACTAAATAAAAGTTTCAATTGAGTATTCGATTAGGAAAGTGGATACACCACTTTCAAACTATTTTAATATGTAAAGATGAAGCATGATTTGATGATTAATGATAAGTATGTTTTTCCATAAATGCTTAGTAAATGAAATGAGTTTGTCGGTGACAAAACTATTTTGGAAATGGCTTTCAAATCTATTATACGTATATATATTATATTATTTAATAGTTGTCAACAAGGGGAGACAAGCACCTATATGTTTGAAGTCCACTCAATTACTCCAACCTTCAAGCTAGTGCAGGTACGAGATATCATTTATATTAATGTATGAATGCTATGATGAACATGCTTGATATGTTGATACACGTGATGTATGATGAATCTTATGAAGTTTTCTATATAAGATACTATGTTATGTATATGATGTAGATTCCATAGACTATATAAGATGATTGAATAAGCATGATGAATGTCATGAGACTTCGTATATGATGTTAATTCCATATATTGCATGAGATGACTAAGCAAACATAATAAATGCCATAATGTTGTGTATATGATGCATATTCCATATACCATTGGATATCAGTAAACATGTGTGATGAACAATTTATGCTAGTATGTGAGGTATTTTTCGCATACTTAATAATATGAGTTTGAGTACTTGATTTGAGTGAGGTATAATTCCATTATCGAAGTGAAGTTACAACTTTACTCCCATGATACATCATAAATGCCCAAGGTGCAATAGGGATTGTAAATTGCCAGCCCAAGGAGCAACGGGGATTTTACATTGCCAACCCAAGGTTGATGGGGGTTAGACCATCACAATGTATGAGTTTATTGTTATTTGAATGATGATGATTGAAATGTTATTGAGGAAGTTTGTATGCTAAGTTCATTTGAGTATTGTTATGATGTTATACTCTATTATGGCATGAAAGTTGGCTTGAATAAATAGAGCTTAGCCTTAAAAACACCTTAAAAGGGTAAGAGGGCTTATAGCTTGACCAAAAATGTAGAATTTTGCCCAATAGACAGAGTTTGGGAGGTTATCTATTGATACTTGAGGTGCATCTATCGATAGATAACAGATAGAATGCTACAGTAAGCATTAAGTGTTCCATTTATCAATAAATAACCCTTATCTATCGATAGATGAGGTACAGAGTTGAGTGTTTATACTTGTTTAAAGGTTTTTCAAAGGCGTAAATGTTTATAAAGATTATGTAAACTTGTTTCGATGCAAGTGCTATTTAAAATGTGTTTAAATATCATGTTTCATGAACTTTATGATTGAATGGTTTATGAATGGCATGAGATTACAAGTGCATGTTTACGAAATATTCTTATCTCCTGGTTTATCCCTTTCTCGTATCCATTCACGAATTCTTTATGACTCACGTTATCTTTCCTATATATTTTATTGCAGATTAGTGACAACATTCCTGATAGCAACCAGTGTCATGAAGACGTGATTCATTCCTCTTTTTGGTAGGTGATCTAGCAACCACTTGTAGCTTAAAGGTCATGTCATGTTCCGCTAACAAGTCAATCTTTTATTTTATTTATAAATAATTGCTTGTACTAGAATGTTAAGCCATTATGTAGCAAGTTACTTGTATGTTAATATGTGAATATTATTAATGTTGAGCCATGAAATGGTAAATTATTTTCATGAGATTATGTGAATATTATGAATGTTGGCCTGCGAGCTATATGAGCACTTGAAGTGCCTTTACAAATTTTATGCTAATTGTATTGGGTACATATTTTATGAATGAGAAGCGTGCACACCTTTTATATTGATAAGTCTATAATCATGTACTTACGCTTATGCATGGATGTTTATATTTATATTTATCTATACTTGTATGTGATTGATAATTATTAAGGTTAGGAGACTTGTTTGGACCTAGCTGGCTGTATTCGTTAAGGTTCTTAAGTCTGTCATGATCCTTCCAAGAAATAAGATGTGGCACCCTTTCGTCACCGGTTAACACTCAAGTTGCTAGTTAAACTTTTCCCAAACACAACATCTGAAAAACTTTCCACAACTAATCAAGCTTAAAGATCATCGGTGAAAAAAATCCAACATTAAGTATCGTAAAGCTTAAACTTTCATTCCTTCATTCCAATATAAGATGATCTCAAAAACAGCACGTTGACAAAATCAATGACGAGATTGAACTTGTTTTACAACTTTTGTTCATAAACATAATATTGTAAATGAATTGCCAATTAGACTTCAAGCTGTCTTTACTTTTTTGTCTCACAACAATCATCTCTGCTAAATATTATATCGTGAACTTCCCTTCGACAGTGTAAATGAATGACACCTCATTCATGTTGCCTTTCAGATTTTGTGTGAAGATAGCACTACAAATATTTTGTAACTTATGACAAATTAACACAGACAAGACCTTTTTAGTAATAGCAATACTAATGCAACTACAATGTTAGTTTCAAAACTATTCCTCAAAAGTAGCTCTGCGTATTAATCCCTATATTCAATACAATATTATATAACACTTTTCAAGTTTGACAAATAATTTTTTTTTCTACACATCAACAACTATAGTCTATTGTTTCCTTTTGGTTTGACCAGAACATAAAACTTACCCAATAAATAAAACTAGATGAGGTAGTAAGAAACTCTAATAGCATGTTTGGTTGGTCCCCTTTTATTCCTAAGAAATTTTGATTCCTTTATTTGGTTAATAAATAGTCTTATGGAATGGCTATTCTCCAAAATCCTCAGAAACTAAGGAATAGCTAATACCACCCTCTCCTATGATATTAGCTATTCCATGATTGAGGAATAAACTCAAAAAATTATAAAGACCAAAATACCCCTTACAAATATGAAAAATTATAACTTTATTTGTATAAAATATTATTTTTCTCTCTCTCCTCCTTCTCTCCCTTAATTTCAACTTTTAATTAAATATTAATATTTTAAAATATTAAAAATTAAATTATAAATAAAATATTAATATTTAAATTATCAATTATTAATAAAATAAATTATAAATTATTCCTATTTAAAAACAAAATAAATTAAAAATAAATAG